>NC_143037.1:73197500-73430000 GCF_057628025.1 Oncorhynchus mykiss | reverse complement strand
AAAACATATACATGATCAACTACAAATCCACTAATACTACATGTAAATTGTAAAATATACAGACCACAAATTCCAATTGGCTATAATTACATTTGTTAACATTATCCTCAGCTCTGACATCTTCCACAAAATTTGGAACCTAATAACTACCGTAGGAAGTAACCTTGGGGAAAATCCTCTACATTATCATTAACAGCAGACTTGTACATTTCCTCAGTGAAAACAAGGTACTGAGCAGATGTCAAATTGGCTTTTTCCAAATTACCATACGACAGACCACGTATTCACCCTGCACACCCTATTTGACAAAAAACAAAAAAACAAAACAAAGGCAAAGACTTCTAATGTTTTGTTGACTTCAAAAAATCTTTTGACTCAATTTGGCATGAGGGTCTGCTATACAAATTGATGGAAAGTGGTGTTGAGGGAAAACATAGACCATTATAACATCCATGTAGACAAACAACAAGTGTGTGGTTAAAATTGGCAGAAATCACACACCATTTCTTTCCACGAGGCCGTGGTGGGAGACAGGGATGCAGCTTAAGCTCCACCCATTTCAACATATATATCAACAAATTGGCGAGGGCACTAGAACAGTCTGCAGCACCCAGTCTCACCTTACTAGAATCTGAAATGTACTGTTTGCTGATGATCTGGTGCTTCTGTCACCAACCAAGGAGGGCCTACAGCAGCACCTAGATCTTCTGCACAGATTCTGCCAGACCTGGGCCCTGACAGTAAATCTCAGTAAGACAGAAAATAATGGTGTTCCAAAAAGGTCCAGTTGCCAGGACCACAAATACAAATTCCATCTAGACACTGTTGCCCTAGAGCACACAAACAACTATACATACCTCTGCTTATACATCAGCACCACAGGTAACTTCCACAAAGCTGTGAACGATGTGAGAGACAAGGCAAGAAGAGCATTCTACGCCATCAAATGGAACATTTGACATAACAATTAGGATCTGGCAAAAAATACTTGAGTCAGTTATAGAACCCATTGCCCTTTATGGTTGTGAGGTCTGGGATCTGCTCACCAACCAAGAATTCACAAAATGGGACAAACACCAAATTGAGACTCTGCTTGCAGAATTCTACAATCACCTAAAAGGAATTGATTCCCAAACCTTCCATAACAAAGCCATCGCCTACAGAGAACCTGGAGAAGAGTTCCCTAAGCAAGCTGGTCATTGGGCTTTGTTCACAAACACCAACATACCCCACAGAGCCCCAGGACAGCAACACAATTAGACCCAACCAAATTGTGAGAAAACCAAAAGATATTACTTGACACATTCGAAAGAATTAACAAAAAAACTGAGCAAACTAGAATGCAATTTGGCCCTAAACCCGAGACTACACAGTGGCAGAATACCTGACCACTGTGACCTACCCACAATTAAGGAAAGCTTTGACTATGTACAGACTCAGTGAGTATAGCCTTGCTATTGAGAAAGGTTGTCATAGGCAGACCTGGCTCTCAAGAGAAGACAGGCTAAGTGCACACTGCCCACAAAATGAGGTGGAAACTGAGCTGCACTTCCTAACCTCCTGAAAACTATATGACCATATTAGAGACTCATATTTCCCACAGATTACACAAACCCACAAAGAATTAGAAAACAAATACAATGTTGATAAATTCCCATATCCATTGGGTGAAATTGCACAGCTTGACATCATGGGAAAATCAAAATAGATAACAGATAATAGATAACAGAAACAGGTTGGCAGCAGCACTTTTCACATGGTTTCATCATCACATCATCAGAGACTGGCTGGGTTTTCCCACACACACACACACAGCCCTTGTGGCACAATGCACTCAGGTGGGACTAATGCTCCTGCTGATGTAATGAATGAAGGATAGAGAGATAGAAAGATAGAGAGAGAGAAAGAGAGATGGCATGTACTTTACTATGTACCTACTTAGCTGTCATAAAGCTTCTAACTCTTAAACACTGTTCAATAATGCATTATGCTTGCCTGAGAGACCTTAGCTTATTTTACCTCATCCCTTCCCCCCTGATCTCTCTCTCTATCTCACACACACACACGCACCGCATAAATAATTAAAGGTGAATTAATTCACCTTGAGATTGAGATTGGGCTTTTAAATTTGAGAAAACCGCATAGGGAGGCTCAGAGAAAGAATTGACAGGTATAGTTCTCCACTGTACTGAATGAAGTGACGGGTATAGTTCTCCACTGTACTGAATGAAGTGACGGGTATAGTTCTCTACTGTACTGAATGGAGTGACGGGTATAGTTCTCCACTGTACTGAATGAAGTGACGGGTATAGTTCTCCACTGTACTGAATGAAGTGACGGGTATAGTTCTCCACTGTACTGAATGAAGTGACGGGTATAGTTCTCCACTGTACTGAATGAAGTGACGGGTATAGTTCTCCACTGTACTGAATGAAGTGATGGGTATAGTTCTCTACTGTACTGAATGGAGTGACGGGTATAGTTCTCTACTGTACTGAATGAAGTGACGGGTATAGTTCTCTAATGTACTGAATGGAGTGACAGGTATAGTTCTCCACTGTACTGAATGGAGTGATGGGTATAGTTCTCTACTGTACTGAATGGAGTGATGGGTATAGTACTCTACTGTACTGAATGAAGTGACGGGTATAGTTCTCTAATGTACTGAATGAAGTGACGGGTATAGTTCTCTAATGTACTGAATGGAGTGACAGGTATAGTTCTCCACTGTACTGAATGGAGTGATGGGTATAGTTCTCTACTGTACTGAATTGAGTGATGGGTATAGTTCTCCACTGTACTGAATGGAGTGACGGGTATAGTTCTCCACTGTACTGAATGGAGTGACGGGTATAGTTCTCTACTGTACTGAATGAAGTGACGGGTATAGTTCTCCACTGTACTGAATGGAGTGACAGGTATAGTTCTCCACTGTACTGAATGGAGTGACGGGTATAGTTCTCTACTGTACTGAATGGAGCGTATGGGTGGTATGGTAAAGCTTGAATACATTTTGTCTAACACTAGTGTCCTGATGCCTTGGGAAGAGTGCAGTACAGGAAGGAAGGGTACAGTACAGGAAGGACTGAAGAAAGGTTACCGGACAGGAAGGAAGGGTACAGTACAGGAAGGACTGAAGAAAGGTTACCGGACAGGAAGGAAGGGTACAGTACAGGAAGGAAGGGTACAGTACAGGAAGGAATGAAGAAAGGGTACCGGACAGGAAGGAATGAAGAAAGGGTACCGGACAGGAAGGAAGGGTACAGTACAGGAAGGACTGAAGAAAGGTTACCGGACAGGAAGGAAGGGTACAGTACAGGAAGGAAGGGTACAGTACAAGAAGGAATGAAGAAAGGGTACAGTACAGGAAGGAATGAAGAAAGGGTACCGGACAGGAAGGAAGGGTACAGTACAGGAAGGAAGGGTACAGTACAGGAAGGAATGAAGAAAGGGTACCGGACAGGAAGGAAGGGTACAGTACAGGAAGGAATGAAGACAGGGTACCGGACAGGAAGGAAGGGTACAGTACAGGAAGGAAGGGTACAGTACAGGAAGGAATGAAGAAAGGTTACCGGACAGGAAGAGTACAGTGAAGGTTGGACTTTTTTACCTTTATTTAACTAGGCAAGACAGTTAAGAACACATTATTATTTACAATGACAGGGTCATACCTGGACAACACTGAGCCAGTTGTACGCCACCCTATGGGACTCCCAATCATGGCTGGTTGGGAGTCGGCCTGTAGTGACACTTCTAGCAGTGAGATGCAGTGCCTTAGACCGCTGCGCCACTCGGGAGCCCAGTACAGTACAGGAAGGAAGGGGTGGGTACAGTACATAAGGAATAAGGTACCATTTGAGACCTGTCCCATGTGTGATAGGACAGGTAATATCTCATCCTTCTCCCCTGGCAGATAAATGTGTGGGTGGTTTGGACCCTATTCATCCCAATGAGCCACGGAGGAAGCTGAGAGTCTCGGGAAATTGGATGGATTTTTAGATGGCCATGGACACAAACCTCATTTTGTCCTCCAACCCTACACTAGATCCAGTCGAAATAACACTTACAGGACACTCCTGAGCCCTGCTGTCATCAGCCTGTCTGAGCTATAAGATCGGCAGGCCATTAGGGAGATGGAGGGGAGATGTCCAGTGTTTGTGGGGTTTTTGTCCTACTTTCATTGTGTGTGTGTGTGTGTGTGTGTGTGTGTGTGTGTGTGTGTGTGTGTGTGTGTGTGTGTGTGTGTGTGTGTGTGTGTGTGTGTGTGTGTGTGTGTGTGTGTGTGTGTGTGAATGTGTGAGTCTCCCCGTGTGTGTGTGTGTGTGTGTGTGTGTGTGTGTGTGTGTGTGTGTGTTTGTGTGTGTGTCTCCCCCTGTGCTATCATACTGTATGTCTTGATAAACTGCCAGAGCAAGAGTCAGTGGTTTTGTTAGTGAACACCTAAAGGCCTGTGGATCTCTCAGTTCTCAGCTGAGTTCAGAAGAACAGACTGACTGTAAGCTGAAATCAGTCTAATTCTTTATTCATTTGTGAAAAGAAAACAACTGAAGAGATCAAGGTGTGCTTTGAGGAGTGTTTAGAGACTGTCGTCCTCTGTCAATGTGTGTAGTTTGGTTCCAGGAAATGGAGGATTCCCATAGAAAGAGGACAGGTGGAAGTCCCATTATGACGCATGGTCCTGTCAACACTAAATGCAATGAACACATGATGGAGCTTTTATCTCTGTTTCTCTCTCTCTTGTTTTGTAGTGGTATCCTTGGGAAGAAATGTGGCACCATCATCCTGTCAGCCGAGGAGTTGGGGAACTGCAGAGTAAGTACACAATCATTTAACTGTCACCTTCTCATTTCATTCCTACAGTCAACCAAATAGAGTACAGCATAATGTTTTAAAAATGATACTGGAGAAATTCACCTCATTATCAAAACATAAGATATACAAATCTACTAAATGTGTTAGCTAGGCCATTGAGAATAACCAGTCTATTAGAGGTAGTTAGGCCATAGAGAATAACCAGTCTATTAGAGGTAGTTAGGCAATAGAGACTAACCAGTCTAGTAGAGGTAGTTAGGCCATAGAGAATAACCAGTCTAGTAGAGGTAGTTAGGCCATAGAGAATAACCCGTCTATTAGAGGTAGTTAGGCCATAGAAAATAACCCGTCTATTAGAGGTAGTTTTAGCCATAGAGAAGAATATGTGTGGTATATATTGTCTATATACGACACCCCCTCAGGCCTTATTGCTTAATTGTTTGAGCCATATGTTGCTGGGTCCATTAACAATGTTGCTGGTTCCGTTAACAGTGTTGCTGGGTACGTTAACAATGCTCATTGGCTTTCTCTCTGTGGCTCTAAGTGAGACCAGTAAATAATAACTTTACAGCATTAAAGCCCTGCTAGTGGAGCAAGGGGAAGAGAGAGAAGAGACGAACGAGGGGAGAGAGTGGGGAGAGAGAGAAGAGAGGAACGAGGGGAGAGAGTGGGGAGAGAGGAGCAAGGGGAGAGAGGAGCAAGGAGAAGACAGGAACGAGGGGAGAGAGTGGGGAGAATAACCCGTCTATTAGAGGTAGTTAGTCCATAGAGAATAACCAGTCTAGTAGAGGTAGTTAGGCCATAGAGAATAACCAGTCTATTAGAGGTAGTTAGGCCATAGAGAATAACCAGTCTATTAGAGGTAGTTAGGCCATAGAAAATAACCTGTCTATTAGAGGTAGTTTTAGCCATAGAGAGGAATATGTGTGGTATATATTGTCTATATACGACACCCCCTCAGGCCTTATTGCTTAATTGTTTGAGCCATATAGTAGGAAGATACCGTCTACAACTTTCCAGTATATGCTAGGCCTATAACCCACTAATAACTTGTCTATTAGCCATGTGTTGTAACATATGAAGATTGTGTCCAACAAATATGGTGAACATCAGACCCATATTCTGTATAACAGAAGGTACTACAACCCTCCAACCCTCCCATTGACGAAAATGGTCACGTGGCCTTGGCTTGCCGTACGAAGCAGGCAGACAGAAACATTCAGTTACTGTTCGATTGAACGTTAGAATGGACAAAACGAGTGATCTAAGCGACTTTGAGCGTGGCATGATCGTCAGTGCCAGGTGCGCCGGTCCCAGTATCTCAGAAACGGCCGTCCTCTTGGGCTTCTCACTCACGACAGTGTCTAGGGTTTTACCGAGAATGTGGCGACAAACAAACAAACATCCAGTCAGCGGCAGTCCTGTGGGTGAAAACATCTCGTTGTGGAGAGAGGTCAAAGGAGAATGGCAAGAATCGTGTAAGCTAACAGGCGGGCCACAACCGACGAATAATGGCACTGTACAACACTGTTGTGTCGATAATGGCATCTCAGAACGCACAATGCTCCTATCAGCTAAAAACAAGAAGACGAGGCTTTAGTGGTCACGCAATCGCCAACACTAGACAATTGATGAGTGGAAAAACAATGTTGCTGGTCCGTTAATAATGCTGCTGTATCCATTAACAATGTTGCTGTGTCCGTTAACAATGTTGCTGGGTCCATTAACAATGTTGCTGGTCCATTAACAATGTTGCTGGTCCATTAACAATGTTGCTGGTCCATTAACAATGTTGCTGGTCCGTTAACAATGTTGCTGTGTCCGTTAACAATGTTGCTGGGTCCATTAACAATGTTGCTGTGTCCGTTAACAATGTTGCTGGTCCATTAACAATGTTGCTGGTCCATTAACAATGTTGCTGGTCCGTTAACAATGTTGCTGTGTCCGTTAACAATGTTGCTGGTCCATTAACAATGTTGCTGGTCCATTAACAATGTTGCTGGTTCCATTAACAATGTTGCTGGTTCCATTAACAATGTTGCTGTGTCCATTAACAATGTTGCTGGTTCCATTAACAATGTTGCTGGTCCATTAACAATGTTGCTGGGTCCATTAACAATGTTGCTGGTCCATTAACAATGTTGCTGGGTCCATTAACAATGTTGCTGTGTCCGTTAACAATGTTGCTGGTCCGTTAACAATGTTGCTGGTTCCGTTAACAATGTTGCTGGGTCCATTAACAATGTTGCTGGGGCCGTTAACAATGTTGCTGGTCCGTTAACAATGTTGCTGGGTCCATTAACAATGTTGCTGGGGCCGTTAACAATGTTGCTGGTCCATTAACAATGTTGCTGGGTCCATTAACAATGTTGCTGTGTCCGTTAACAATGTTGCTGGTTCCATTAACAATGTTGCTGGTTCCGTTAACAATGTTGCTGTGTCCATTAACAATGTTGCTGGTCCGTTAACAATGTTGCTGGTCCATTAACAATGTTGCTGGTCCATTAACAATGTTGCTGGTCCATTAACAATGTTGCTGGGTCCATTAACAATGTTGCTGGGTCCATTAACAATGTTGCTGGTCCATTAACAATGTTGCTGGTCCATTAACAATGTTGCTGGTCCATTAACAATGTTGCTGGTTCCGTTAACAATGTTGCTGGGTCCATTAACAATGTTGCTGGTCCATTAACAATGTTGCTGGGTCCATTAACAATGTTGCTGGGTCCATTAACAATGTTGCTGGTTCCGTTAACAGTGTTGCTGGGTACGTTAACAATGCTCATTGGCTTTCTCTCTGTGGCTCTAAGTGAGACCAGTAAATAAGAACTTTACAGCATTACAGCCCTGCTAGTGGAGCAAGGGGAAGAGAGGAACGTTGGGAGAGAGAGAAGAGAGGAACGAGGGGAGAGAGTGGGGAGAGAGGAGCAAGGGGAGAGAGGAGCAAGGAGAAGACAGGAACGAGGGGAGAGAGTGGGGAGAGAGGAGCAAGGGGAGAGAGGGAGTAGAGAGGGAAAGGGGAGAGAGGGAAAGGGGGAGAGGAGGAAGGCGGGAGGGTGAAGAGAGGAGCGAGAGCATCAAGGGGAGAGAGGAGCAAGGAGAAGAGAGGAACGAGGGGAGAGAGTGGGGAGAGAGGAGCAAGGGGAGAGAGGGAGAAGACAGGAGTGAGGGGAAAGAAATGGGAGAGAAGAGCAAGGGGAGAGAGGGAGTAGAGAGGGAAAGGGGGAGAGGAGGAAGGCGGGGAGGGTGAAGAGAGGAGCGAGAGCATCGTGGGGAGAGAGGGGGAAGACAGGAGTAAGGGGAAAGAAATGGGAGAGAAAAGCAAGGGGGGAGAGAAAAGCAAGGGGAGAGAGGGGAGAGAGAGGAGCAAGGGGAGAGAGGGAGGAGCGAGGGGAAATAGAGGAGGAAGAGGACAAGGGAGGTAGGGGAACGAGGCCCACTTCCCACTATAAAGGGCCATTGAAATTGAACGGACATTTTTACATCTAATTTCTACCACAAATATGGCTGCCGGTCTACAGACTAATCCTTCTCTGGTCCCCAAACCCCCAATGGGAAATCCTGTAGCATGGCTGTTCCCACAGTCTTCTGGTCCCCAAACTACCAATCCTGTTGTTTCCCATCCAGAGGTAAAGAGCGCTGCAGCCTAACTGACTGACTGGTGATGATGTGTTATCCCATAGCTAATGGCAAGCTCTACCAGCCTGTCAGCATAATGTTGGTTAATGCCAGGTCGTGTCTGATATGGTGCTTTTACAGCCAGCTGGCAGAGCCCACTGGTTAGCAGTCTCTGATGAACATCTCAATAGTTGATTTGTTTCTGGGTGCGGAGATTACTGGTTAGTTACAATATCCTGTACGTGGTTATTGACCAATTATTTCTTCAAGCTACTTTGTTTCTTTGTTTTTTTTTTGTTGTGAACAATTGTTTTTATTGAGTCATAAAATGACAATCAGTGCGAAACAATAACATTTTACTGTGAGTTTCTTAAGTACTGAAGACTGGGATATGAGTCTTGACAAGGTCCTGGTGTCAGTAATAAAGTATGGTGGTGTATCAGGTGTCAAGTGATGGTTCCATATTGGTATTGCTGAGTCATACAACAGGCGGCCATCTTGTTTTGCTTCAGATACAGCCGGACGACACAAATGAGACAACCTCAATATCTGTCACTTCCTTCTATTATCTTAAGACAGAAAAGCAACATCTCTTGACGGAGACAAAGATAATTAGACCAAGATAACTCGTAGAGTGATTATGTCTGAATAGAAAACAGCAATACAGCAGCTGGCATCCATTTAGTCACCACAAGTTGTAATCAGCAATGCATTTTTTTTTTTCTCCTTCAAACCAACAATGTATTTTATTTCCAACTGTGTTGATGGGATATTACAGAGGTCATCAGAGCTACTCGGTTTGCTACACAAGAGGTATTAAATTTAATTCTACAATATTACATCCACCAGCTATTCTCTCCCAGGCACTGTTCCAAAAATCCATATTACTAGCAAATGGGTAATAAAGCAGTGTACTGTATTGAGTATACATTCTAAGTGGCATGCTAGTGTGGATATTGGAACACAGCCTAGGGTCTGTGCTTTGAACGTATAAAGGCTATAGCCCAGTTAGTTGTGGGCTGCTGGCCAAGACATACCTGAATTCAAATAGAATCTCTTTTATTGGTTCCGTTGTGCAAGGCAAGCTCAATCAACGGCAGCTTAAGTAAACAGATCCTATTTGAACCAGGTCTGCGAGCCCAGTTGTGGGCTGTTGTCCAAGGCCTGGAGCAGTGTGGTGGTTCGAGGGGCAGGTCAGAGGATGTACTGTGAGTAATGTGGGTCATGAGGATCGATAGAGCCAATGTGTTCAGGCCCAAGAGCACCCATCACTAGCCTGGCCTGAATAAATCAATTCATTGGGATCGCTAGAGAGAATGTGTTCAGGCCTCGACAGCACCCACACAATCACGCATGTGACATAGACCTAATGGCTATTGGTTACACTTTAGAGAGAAGAAAATGGTTTTGTCCACACAGGAATAAATTACAACTTGGTGAAAATAGGGCTTCCATTTATATCTATCGATATGCTGCAGTCTCATCCCCTGTACTGTACTATATTATATTATACTGTACTGTATTATACTATACTGTACTATACTATATTAAACTTTACTGCATTATACTATACTGTACTATACTATATTATACTGTACTGTATTAAACTATACTGTACTAAACGATATTATACTGTACTGTATTATACTGTACTATACTGTACTATACTATATTATACTGTATTAAACTATACTGTACTATACTATATTATACTTTACTGTAGTATACTATAATGTACTATACTGTATTATACTGTATTATACTATACTGTACTATACTATATTATACTGTACTGTATTATACTATAATGTACTATACTGTATTATACTGTGCTGTATTAAACTATACTGTACTATATTATATTATACTACATTAAACTATACTGTACTATACTTTAGTATACTGTATTAAACTATACTGTACTATACTATATCATACTGTATTAAACTATACCGTACTATACGAAATTATACTCTATTAAACTATGCTGTACTATACTATATTATACTGTATTGTATTCTTCTATACTGCACTATACTATATTATAATGTACTGTATTATACTATACTGCACTATACTATATTATACGGTATTAAACTATACTGTACTATACTATATTATACTGCATTAAACTATACTGTACTATACTATAGTATACTGCATTAAACTGTACTGTACTATACTATATTATACTGTATTAAACTATGCTGTACTATACTATATTATACAGTATTAAACTATACTGTACTAAACTATATTATACTGTATTATACTATACTGTACTATACTATATTATACTGTACTGTATTAAACTATACTGTACTAAACGGTATTATACTGTACTGTATTATACTATAGTATACTGTACTATACTATATTATACTGTATTAAACTATACTGTACTATACTATATTATGCTGTACTGTAGTATACTATAATGTACTATACTGTATTATACTGTATTATACTGTACTATACTATACTTTAGTATACTGTATTAAACTATACTGTACTATACTATATCATACTGTATTAAACTATATCGTACTATACAAAATTATACTCTATTAAACTATGCTGTACTATACTATATTAAACTGTACTGTATTATACTATATTATAGTGTACTGTATTATACTATACTGTACTATACTATATTATACTGTACTGTATTATACTATACTGTACTATACTATATTATACTGTATTAAACTATACTGTACTAAACTATGTTATACTGCATTAAACTAACTGTACTATACTATATTATACTGTATTAAACTATACTGTACTATACTATAATATACTGTATTGAACTATGCTGTACTATACTACATTATACTCTACTGTATTATACTATACTGTATTATACTGTACTATACTATATTATACTGTACTGTATTATACTATACTGTACTATGCTATATTATACTGTACTGTATTATATTATACTGTACTATACTATATTAAACTGTACTGTATTATACTATATTATACTGTACTGTATTATACTATACTGTACTATACTATATTATACTGTACTGTATTATACTATACTGTACTATACTATATTATACTGTATTAAACTATACTGTACTAAACTATGTTATACTGCATTAAACTATACTGTACTATAGTATACTTTATTAAACTATACTGTACTATACTATATTATACTGTATTAAACTATACTGTACTATACTATATTATACTGCATTGAACTATGCTGTACTATACTATATTATACTGTACTGTATTATACCATGCTGTACTATACTATATTATACTGTACTGTATTATACTGTACTATACTATATTATACTGTATTAAACTATACTGTACTATAATATATTATACTGTATTAAACTATACTGTACTATACTATATTATACTATACTGTATTATACTATACTGTACTATACTATATTATATTATACTGTACTGTATTATACTATACTGTACTATGCTATATTATACTGTACTGTACTATACTATAGTATACTATACTGTATTATACTGTATTACACTATACTGTACTATACTATATTATACTATACTGTATTATACTATGCTGTACTATACTATATTATATTATACTGTACTGTATTATACTATACTGTACTATGCTATATTATACTGTACTGTACTATACTATAGTATACTATACTGTATTATACTATACTGTACTATACTATATTACACTGTACTGTATTATACTATACTGTGCTATGCTATATTATACTGTACTGTATTATACTATACTGTACTATACTATATTAAACTCTACTGTATTATACTATACTGTACTATACGTAAGGGATAATCAACATGGGGCTGTGAGTTCTCTGGAAGATAATGAACAACGTGGAAGGTGTGTTCCACAACACGCTCACAGAGCGGAACTGACCTTCCACCGAGTTGCATTATTTTCCAGAGAACGCATAGATCTCCTCCGTGTTGATTATCCCTTTTATACCATGGCTATAATTTAACACATTTGCGTCTAGAAATGTGTTCAGTTGCAGGTAGAAAGAAATGTGTTCAACATCCACTGAAGTAGCCTGTAGGTTTAGAAGATAGTTGCTGTACAGTTGCCTTGGTAACCAAACAAACAGACTTGCTAGTTTAGTTTACCAAACCATCAGGTCTAGCTTGCTATTATGACAATTTAATCCAACAGTAACGTTTTCAATTCGACTTTTACTTTCAAAAGCAGCTCAAACATTGAACATGTAAGAATGAACTGAATTAATTCATTTTTGGAACAGCCAGAAGAGACAGAATTGACATACCGGGTGTTATAGGGAAGTAATGCATGCTCTAGAATGCCCTTCAAGCCAATCAGAAACTAGTAGTCAACAATGCTGTGGTATAATGCATTATAATATACTATACTGTACTTTACTGCAATATACCGTATTATACTATACTGTATTACACTTTACTATACTGTATTATAAACTGGGTGGTTCTAGCCCTGAATGCTGATTGGCAGACAGCCGGAGTATATCAGACCGTATACCACGGGTATGACAAAACATGTGTTTTTACTGCTCTAATTACATTGGTAGCCAGTTGATAATAGCAATAAGGCGCCTCGGGGGTTTATAGTACATGGCCAATATACCACGTCTAAGGGATGTGTCCAGGCACTCTGCGATGCGTTGTGCGTAAGAACAGCCCTTAGCCGTGGTATATTGGCCATATAACACACCCCCTTGTGCCTTATTGCTTAATTACACTATTCTGTACTATGCTAAACTGTATTATACTATACTGTACTATACTATATTATACTGTATTATACTATACTGTATATACTGTACTATATACCATATTATACTGTCATATACTATACTGTACTGCTGTATACTATACTATAGTATACAGTATCATACTATAATGTACTGTATTATACTATACTATAACGTATCATACTTTACTGTATTATATTGTATATTGTATAATGTATTGCACTATACTGTGCTGTACTATACTGTATTATACTGTACATACTATACTATATTAAACTGTATTATACTATACTGTAATGTGTTATACTATACTATAAAGTATCATACTGTACTGTATTATACTATACTCTGCTCTGCTGTATTATACTATACTGTACTCTACTGTGCTATACTGTACTATACTGTACTGTACTATAATGTATTATACTGAACTGTACTTTTACACTAAACTATACTATATTGTATTATATTATACTGTACTCTTTTATACTACACTGTCGTGTACTATACTATAATGTATTATACTTAACTGTACTGTAAACTAAACTATACTATAGTCTATTATATTATACTGTGCTGTGTTATACTATACTGTACTCTACTCTGCTCTACTATGCTGTATTATACTATACTGTACTCTACTCTACTCTACTATGCTGTGTTATACTCAACTCTACTATACTGTATTATACTATACTGTACTGCAATTCAGAGGCACTTATGTACGGTACCTGGTATCCTCCAGCCAACAGAACACGTACCTCCAACCCACAAGCTCAACGCACTAAAAGGGTTGCAGACAGAGTGAATGATGAACATAGAACGTGTGTGTGTCCTTGTCCGTGTGGTGTCCGTGTCTGACGTTTGTAATTTTCACTTTTACATTTCAGACTTGATTTTCCCTTACCAAAAAAAAAACCTGAATCAAAATAGATTTTATATTTGAGATTCTTCAAAGTAGCCACCCTTTGCCTTGACAGCCTTGAACACTCTTGGCATTCTCTCAACCAGCTTCATCTGGAATGCTTTTCCAACAGTCTTGAAGGAGTCCCCACATATGTTGAGCACTTCTTGCTTTTTCTTCACCTGCGGTCCAACTCATCCCAAACCATCTCAATTGGGTTGAGGTCGGGGGATTGTGGAGGCCAGGTCATCTGAAGCAGCACTCCAAAACATAAAATATATTTTGATTTGTTTAACACTTTTTTTTTGGTTACTACATGTTTCCATATGTGTTATTTCACAGTTTTGATGTCTTGACTGTTATTCTACAATGTATAATTGTAGTTATTCTGCAGCTGTTCCAACAGCCTTAACTCTTCTGGCTGTTCCAACAGCCTTTACTCTTCTGGCTGTTCCAACAGCCTTAACTCTTCTGGCTGTTCCAACAGCCTTAACTCTTCTGGCTGTTCCAACTCTTCTGGCTGTTCCAACAGCCTTTACTCTTCTGGCTGTTCCAACAGCCTTAACTCTTTTGGCTGTTCCAACAGCCTTTACTCTTCTGGCTGTTCCAACAGCCTTAACTTCTCTGGCTGTTCCAACAGCCTTAACTCCTCTGGCTGTTCCAACAGCTTTAACTATTCTGCCTGTTCTAACAGCCTTAACTCCTCTGGCTGTTCCAACAGCCTTAACTTCTCTGGCTGTTCCAACAGCCTTAACTCCTCTGGCTGTTCCAACAGCCTTAACTTATCTGGCTGTTCCAACAGCCTTAACTTCTCTGGCTGTTCCAACAGCCTTAACTCTTCTGGCTGGTCCAACAACCTTAACTCTTCTGGCTGTTCCAACAGCCTTTACTCTTCTGGCTGTTCCAACAGCCTTAACTCTTCTGGCTGTTCCAATAGCCTTTACTCTTCTGGCTGTTCCAACAGCCTTAACTCTTCTGGCTGTTCCAACAGCCTTAACTCTTCTGGCTGTTCCAACAGTTTTAACTCTTCTGGCTGTTCCAACTCTTCTGGCTGTTCCAACAGCCTTTACTCTTCTGGCTGTTCCAACAGCCTTTACTCTTCTGGCTGTTCCAACAGCCTTAACTCTTCTGGCTGTTCCAACAGTTTTAACTCTTCTGGCTGTTCCAACTCTTCTGGCTATTCCAACAGCCTTTACTCTTCTGGCTGTTCCAACAGCCTTTACTCTTCTGGCTGTTCCAACAGCCTTTACTCTTCTGGCTGTTCCAACAGCCTTTACTCTTCTGGCTGTTCCAACAGCCTTTACTCTTCTGGCTGTTCCAACAGCCTTAACCCTTCTGGCTGTTCCAACAGCCTTAACCCTTCTGGCTGTTCCAACAGCCTTAATCCTTCTGGCTGTTCCAATAGCCTTAACTCTTCTGGCTGTTCCAACAGCCTTTACTCTTCTGGCTGTTCCAACAGCCTTAATCCTTCTGGCTGTTCCAATAGCCTTAACTCTTCTGGCTGTTCCAACAGCCTTTACTCTTCTGGCTGTTCCAACAGCCTTAACCTTTCTGGCTGTTCCAACTGAACTCTTCTCACAGCCTGTAAAAGGGAATCATCAGCAGGATTACCAAGAGGGGTCTAACTGTACCGGAAACCCCACTTCGTTACACTGCAGACCCATCATGTTGTACAGTACTGACTAAAATAACCTTGACCCCCAGACATTACAGGCATTACTCTGGCAGTCAAAGCATTACGGGGTCGGGGGAGCATTCATTGACTGTGTCCCAAATGGCACCCTATTTTGTCAGTGCACTACTTTTTAGACCAGGTGTTGGTTTCCCTATGGGCCTTGGACAAAAGTAGTGAATTACATAGGTATTTGGGTACTGTCGGGAATCCTAAGCCATTGACTCCATTCAGGCGGTGCGTGAGCAGTGAAATGCTGACTGCATGAGTGTGATTGTGAAAACAACACCAGGTGTTTAATGTGTCATTAGCTGAACAAAAAATAAATAAAAACTCCATCACTTCCTCTACACACACTTGGATACAGCTCATTTTCTAGCTAAACCTCATTTCATTTTACAGCCCCATTTTGTATGGACTCTTAAGCAATTTATTTAGCTCTATATTCACAAGGTTGCACATAACATTTTTAACTTTGCTTTTCGAGACTTCATGTTTTGAATGCCAGAACATTAATAAAGTAATGATTATTAATATATATGTTCTTTCATTAGGATTTGAGAATCAGGGCTCACTGGCTGTGTACGGTGCTGCTGTGATGTGTTGCTTATCAGGATGCAGACCATGCCTTGGGTTTATTTGGTGATTCAGTGCTTTTATATTGTGGCACAAGGCACCGCATTAAAAACACAACAGCTAGCAAACAGGAAGCCGGGCATCCTATTGGGGATTTACTATGTACTGTCCCCTCTTTTTCACTTTCGTTCTACCTTTCTCTCGCTTCTCTCCATCTCTCCATCTCATCTCTCCATCTCATCTCTCTCTCCATCTCTCTCTCCATCTCATCTCTCTCTCCATCTCTCCATCTCATCTCTCTCTCCATCTCATCTCTCTCTCCATCTCTCTCTCTCCATCTCTCCATCTCATCTCTCTCTCCATCTCTCTCTCTCCATCTCTCCATCTCATCTCTCTCCATCTCTCCATCTCATCTCTCTCTCTCCATCTCATCTCTCCATCTCATCTCTCTCTCTCAATCTCATCTCTCTCTCTCTCTCTCTCTCTCACTTTTCCATCTCCCTCTCTCTCTCTCTCTCTCAAATTCAAATTCAAATTCAAGCTGCTTTATTGGCATGAAAAACATTGTGTCAATATTGCCAAAGCAACAATGTATACAATATACATTGTAACTAAATAATAATATAAAATGGTAGTAAATAATAATACAAAAATAATAACAATAAAATGGTAACAGTCTACAGTAAACATTAATAATTATAGTAATCACAATAATAGTAATAATAAGTAAGTTACTGTTTACTATGCAGATGTTATTATTCAGTGTCCCTCAGGCTATGGCAGGAAAATACATATTTGGCTGCAAGAGGAGCCATTGCTCCTTCGCCCATGAGTATTCTTAGTTTTTCCTCTGGGTTCAATTTGTAAAAATTTGGAATATATGTAGTCATTTCTGTGAATAATGAGTCTCTTTGTGAGGAATATTTATCACAGTAAAGGAGAAAGTGCATCTCTGTCTCTACCTCCCCTGTCATGCAGTGACCACATACACGCTCCTCTTTGGGTAGCCATGTCTTTTTATGTCTGCCGGTTTCTATTGCCAATCGGTGGTCACTCAGCCTGTACTTGGTAAGGATCTGTCTCTGCTTCGTATCTCTGACAGAGTAGAGATAATCAGCCAATTCATATTCTCTGTTTAGGGTCAGATAGCAATTTAGTCGGCTTTGGGATTTTGTTTCGTTTTTCCAGTATTGTAAATATGATTCCTTTGATTGGTTCATGATTTTGTTTATTGGAATTCTTTCTTTTGAAGCAGTGCTGGTGTCAGCTTGGTTGGTGAGGTCCAACACCATCTGACTGAGAGGGCTCGTTTCTGGGCTCAGCTCTTGGTCTTGAAGTGCTTTAAATTGCAGACTCGAATTTGGACTTGAATTTAGATGTAGCCAAAATTTTAATGATCTTTTCTGTATTTTCATTATTACTGGAAAACGGCCCAATTCTGCCCTACATGCATTAGTTGGTGTATTTCTCTGGACTTGTAGAATTTTCCGACAGAATTCTGCATGTAGGGCTTCAATTGGATGTTTGTCCCACATTTTAAAATCCAGTTTATTGAGTGGCCCCCAAACCTCACTTCCATAAAGTGCTATTGGTAGGATTACACTGTCAAATATTTTAGTCCAAATTCTAATTGGGATGTTGATTTTGAATAATTTCATTTTTATTGCATACATTGCTCTGCGGGCTTTTTCTTTGAGTGCATTCACTGCCATATTAAAGTTTCCCGATGCAGATATGGTCAGACCAAGGTAGGTGTAATGTTTTGTGTGTTCAATTAAGGTGTTGTTCAAGGTGAATTTACATTTGTGTTTCTGACATCTGGGTTTTTTTTGGAAAATCATGATTTTAGTTTTTTGGAAATTTACTGCCAGGGCCCAATTATGGCAATATTGCTCCAGAATATTCATGTTTTGTTGAAGACCTTCTTTGGTTGGTGATAGAAGTACCAAGTCATCAGCATATAGCAGGTATTTCACCTCTGTGTCAAATAGTGTGAGTCCTGGGGCTGGAGATTGGTCCAACATGTCTGCTAATTCATTGATATAAATGTTGAAAAGATTTGGACTCAAATTGCAGCCTTGTCTCACACCTCGACATTGTGAAAAAAATTCTGTTCTTTGGTTTTTGATTTTTATTGCACACTTGTTTTCTGTGTACATACATTTTATTAAGTCATACACCTTACCACCAAGCCCACTTTGTAGAATTTTGTAGAATAGCCCTTCGTGCCAAATCGAATCAAATGCTTTTTTAAAGTCAATAAAGCAAGCAAAGATTTTGCCCTCTTTTTTTTGGTGGACGTGTTTATTAATTAGGTGTAATTAATGGTCAGTAGTGCGATGGTTAGGGAGAAAGCCAATTTGACATTTACTTATTACATTTTTTTCTTGAAGAAAGGTTTGAATTCTTCAATTCAAAATGCTACAGAAAATCTTTCCCAAGTTACTGTTGACGCAAATTCCCCTGTAATTATTGGGGTCTGATTTGTCTCCACTTTTGTGGATAGGGGAGATGAGCCCCTGGTTCCAGACATCAGGGAAGCAGCCAGAAGTTAAAACCATGTTGAACAATTTAAGCACAGCATTTTGCAACTCAGGTGTGCTGTTTTTCAGCATTTCATTTCTGATGTTGTCTACACCACAAGCCTTTTTTGATTTAATAGATTTTAGCTTTTCATTTAGTTCTTGTTCGGTTATTGGGTAATCTAATGGATTTTGGTTGTTTTCAATGACTGATTCAAGGATGTTCAATTTTTCTTTAATTTCTAATTGGTTCTGTTGTAAGTCTTTTTGTGGGATGTTTTTGTATAGATTATCAAAGTAAGTTTTCCAAATTCCTACATCTTGTATGGCTAATTCTTGTGGCTTTGTTGTGCTTAAATTGTTCCACATGTCCCAGAACTGATTTTGGTCAATTGCGTTTTCAATTTCATCAAGTGTCTTCTTGGTATTATTCAATTTCTTGCATTTCAGTGTTTGTTTATACTGTTTCAGAGTTTCAAAGTATTCATATCGTAGCTCTGGGTTGTTTTGCTGCTTATGTTTTTTGTTTGACATTTGTCTTAGGTGTTTTCTAATTGTTTTACATTCATTATCAAACCATTTGTCAGAAACATTTTGATTTTTGCTTCTGATGTTGCATTGCTTTGGTTTTCTCAAATTTGCTCTCCCTCTCTCTCTCTTTTCCATCTCCCTCTCTCTCTCTCTCTCTCTCTCTCTCTCTCTCTTTCTCTCTCTCTCTCTCTCTCTCTCTCTCTCTCTCTCTCTTGCTCTCTCTCTCTCTCTCTCTCTCTTTTCCATCTCCCTCTCTCTCTCTCTCTCTCTCTCTCTCTCTCTCTCTTTTCCATCTCCATCTCCCTCTCTCTCTCTCTCTCTCTCTCTCTCTCTCTCTCTCTCTCTCTCTCTCTCTCTTTTCCATGTCCCCCTCTCTCTCTCTCTCTCTCTCTCTCTCTCTCTCTCTCTCTCTCTCTCTCTCTCTTTTCCATCTCCTTCTCTCTCTCTCTCTCTTTTCCATCTCCCTCTATATCTCTCTCTTTCCATATCTCCCCCCTCTCTCTGTCTCTGTCCCTCTCTCTCTATCTCTCCATCTGTCTTTCATATCTCCCCCCTCTCTCTGTCTCTGTCCCTCTCTCTCTATCTCTCCATCTGTCTTTCCATATCTCCCCCCTCTCTCTGTCTCTGTCCCTCTCTCTCTATCTCTCCATCTGTCTTTCCATATCTCCCCCCTCTCTCTGTCTCTCTCTCTCTGTGTCCCTCTCTCTGTCCCTCTCTCTCTCTGTCCCTCTCTCTCTCTCTCTCTCTGTCCCTCTCTCTCTCTGTCCCTCTCTCTCTCTGTGTCCCTCTCTCTCTCTGTCCCTCTCTCTCTCTGTCCCTCTCTCCCTCTGTCCCTCCATATCTCTCCCTATGTCTTTCCATATCTCCCTCCCTCTCTCTATATCTCTCTCTCTCCATCCCTCTTTCTCCTCCAGGAAGTTGCCACCATGCAGTTCTGTGCCCACAAGTTGGACAAGAAGGACTTCTTTGGGAAGTCAGACCCCTTTATGGTGTTCTATAGGAGTAATGAAGATGGGACGTGAGTTATTTACATGTCTGGTTTGTTTTTACTGTTTGTTTTCTGGATCTAATATCTCATCGAAGAGATACAGTACATGAGATAGGGAGAGATGAAGAGATACAGTACATGAGATAGGGAGAGATGAAGAGATACAGTACATGAGATAGGGAGAGATGAAGAGATACAGTACATGAGATAGGGAGAGATGAAGAGAGACAGTACATGAGATAGGGAGAGATGAAGAGATACAGTACATGAGATAGGGAGAGATGAAGAGATACAGTACATGAGATAGGGAGAGATGAAGAGATACAGTACATGAGATAGGGAGAGGGATGAAGAGATACAGTACATGAGATAGGGAGAGATGAAGAGAGACAGTACATGAGATAGGGAGAGATGAAGAGAGACAGTACATGAGATAGGGAGAGATGAAGAGATACAGTACATGAGATAGGGAGAGATGAAGAGATACAGTACATGAGATAGGGAGAGATGAAGAGAGACATGAAGAGATACAGTACATGAGATAGGGAGAGATGAAGAGAGACATGAAGAGATACAGTACATGAGGGCTAAGCTATCAGATCAAAGGATGGAGAGATTAAGAGAGAGTGAGAGAGAGATGAAGAGATACGGTACATGAGGGCTAAGCTATCAGATCAAAGGATGGAGAGATTAAGAGAGAGTGAGAGAGAGATGAAGAGATACGGTACATGAGGGCTAAGCTATCAGATCAAAGGACGGAGAGATTAAGAGAGACATGAAGAGATACGGTACATGAGGGCTAAGCTATCAGATCAAAGGATGGAGAGATTAAGAGAGAGTGAGAGAGAGATGAAGAGATACGGTACATGAGGGCTAAGCTATCAGATCAAAGGATGGAGAGATTAAGAGAGAGTGAGAGAGAGATGAAGAGATACGGTACATGAGGGCTAAGCTATCAGATCAAAGGACGGAGAGATTAAGAGAGAGATGAAGAGATACGGTACATGAGGGCTAAGCTATCAGATCAAAGGACGGAGAGATTAAGAGAGAGATGAAGAGATGAATAGAGTGAGAGATAGTGTGATGGAGAGATGGGGAGAGAGAGATGAATAGATGGAAAGATGAAGAGAATGAGAGACAGAGAGATAGTGAGATGAAGAGATGAAGAGATGGAGAGATGGAGAGAGAGAGACAGATAGAGAGATGAAGAGATGGAGAGAATGAGAGACAGAGAGATAGTGAGATGGAGAGATGGAGAGAGAGAGACAGATAGAGAGATGGAGAGATGGAGAGAGAGAGACAGATAGAGAGATGAAGAGATGGAGAGATGGAGACAGAGAGACAGAGAGATATTGAGATGAAGAGTTGGAGAGATGGAGAGAATGAGAGACAGAGAGATAGTGAGATGAAGAGATGGAGAGATGGAGAGAGAGAGACAGATAGAGAGATGGAGAGATGGAGAGAGAGACAGAGAGATAGTGAGATGAAGAGTTGGAGAGATGGAGAGAATGAGAGACAGATAGAGAGATGAAGAGATGGAGAGATGGAGAGAGAGACAGATAGAGAGATGAAGAGATGGAGAGAATGAGAGACAGAGAGATAGTGAGATGAAGAGATGGAAAGATGAAGAGAATGAGAGACAGAGAGATATTGAGATGAAGAGATGAAGAGATGGCAAGATGAAGAGATGAAGAGAGAGAGAGACAGTGTGATGGAGAGATGGAGAGAGAGATACAGATAGAGAGATGGAGAGATGAAGAGAGAGACAGATGAAGAGAGAGACAGAGAGATAGTGAGATGAGAGGACAAGAGACACAAATGGTCTTAAAATCAACTGATACACAGACAGAGGCACTGACACAGTCCTACCACCAACGAAAGAGAGGATTTATAGGTAGCACTGCAGGACGTATATTTTCAGCTGTGCATCTGATAGTAAAGTACTGTTATGTGTTATTTTAAGGTCTTGCATGTAGCACTGTAATTAATTCCTCTGTGGTCATATGTGTCTTTGTCCAGGTGTACTATTTGCCATAAGACAGAGGTTGTGAAGAACACTTTGAACCCAGTTTGGCAGGCCATCTCCATCCCTGTCAGAGCACTCTGCAATGGAGACTTCGATAGGTACTGTTATACACACACTATAACACACACACACACTATAACACACACACACACACTATAACACACACACACACACACTATAACACACACACACATTATAACACACACACACACACACACACACACACACACACACACACACACACACACACACACACACACACACACACAAACACACACACACACACACACACTATAACACACACACACACACACACTCTGAACCCAGTGTGGCAGGACTTTGACAGGTAGGATATTGTACACTCACTATAACACACACACACACACACACACACACACACTATAACACACACACACATTATAACACACACACACACACACACACACACACACACACACACACACACACACACACACACACACACATACACACTATAACACACACACACACACTATAACACACACACACAAACACTCTGAACCCAGTGTGGCAGGACTTTGACAGGTAGGATATTGTACACTCACTATAACACACACACACACACACACACACAGAGAGCGGCTTCGTTTTTTTCTGTGAGAACTGGGGTGGAGGCGCAATTTTGATATGTGGCATAACCGTTTCCAAACGGTCTGACCTCAGCGAATTTAGACACCATTGATTTTTTACTGTTATTTTATCTTTGCTTCAACCGCAGAGTAAATACACCGTCTCTCTCTAAATGCCCTGCTGGAGTTTGGCTGCTCATTGATCTGTCCACGGTTGGCAACAGCGTTCCAGATAAGGCTCTGATTGGCTGCTTCTACCTGAGACTACGTCCAAAATGGCACCCTATTGCCTGTGTAGTGCACTACTTTTCATCAGAGCCATGGTCACAAGTAGTGCGTTACATAGGGTGTAAGGGTGGGTACGTAGGGTGTAATTTTTCTCTTACAGTATCTTCTCTGGATCCCCAGGAGAGCAGGGAGAGAGGGAGAGGGAGAGGGAGAGACAGAGGGAGGGGAGAGAAAGAGAGAGAGAGAGAGAGAGAGAGGGGGGAGAGAGGGAGAGAGAGAAAGAGAGAGAGGGAGAGACAGAGACAGATGGAGGGAAAGAGAGAAAGAGAGAGATGGGGAGAGAGAGGAGAGAGAGAGAGATTGGGAGAGAGAGAGAGAGATTGGGAGAGAGAGAGAGACAGAGGGAGGGAAAGAGAGAAAGAGAGAGATGGGGAGAGAGAGGAGAGAGAGAGAGAGAGAGAGAGAAGGGGAGAGAGATAGGGAGAGAGAGAGATTGGGAGAGAGAGGAGAGAGAGAGAGAGAGAGAGAGAGAGAGAGAGAGAGAAAGAGAGAGAAGGGGAGAGAGAGTGGGAGAAAGAGAGAGAGAGAGAGAGAGAGAGAGAGAGAGAGAGAGAGAGAGAAGGGGAGAGAGAGAGGGAGAGAGAGAGATTGGGAGAGAGAGGAGAGAGAGAGAGAGAGAGAGAGAGAGAGAGAGAAGGGGAGAGAGAGAGGGAGTTATGGTGGGGAAAGGAAGAGGTAGTGAAGGTTCAGAGATAGAGAGGGGGAGGGAGAGAGAGAGGCAGAGAGAGCGAGAGAGCGAGAGAGTGTGTAGGTGTTACTCCTGTAGTGGACACCTGCAGTGTGTGTGTATATGTGTATGTATATGTATGTATATGTGTCTGTGTGCGTGTGTGCGTGTGTGCGTGCGTGTGCGTGCGTGCGTGTGCGTGCGTGTGTGTGTATGTGTGTGTGTGTGTGTGTGTGTGTGTGTGTGTGTGTGTGCGTGCGTGCGTGCGTGTGTGTGTGTGCGTGCGTGATGTGTGATGCTTCGACAGCCCACACCTCAACCCAGGCCCTATCAGAGCCTCTCCAACACCACAGGAGTCTGTAATCAGCCGCTAGCCTCCTCTCAATGTAGCTGTCTGTTTGCTCACCTCACCACCCTGCTGAAGCTAATTGACCAAGATAGTTGGACTGTAGGGGTTGAAAACATAGAAATAGAATTAGAGAGGGAAACCCATTGGACCAAAAAGCAATTTGACTACACCATCATGGGTATTAATGAGGATGACCGTTCTAGTAATTATATTTCTATGGTTGAATATGAACATTGCGAAGACAGAGACCTTGAGAGAGATGTGGGGAGGGATCGTCTTCAGATACTGCATCGAGCTGGGGAGAGTATAGATTTCCTGTGAGGAAATATATTTTGATTGGTGTTCTTTTGGCAGTCCTGCGTTATTGCTTCTCCTAAATGCAGTAAACAGTGTTTATAAGCCTTTGTAACACTATGCAACACTATGCAACACTATGTTATGTAGTCACTGTGTAATGCTGTGTTATGTAGTCACTGTGTTATGTAGTCACTGTGTAACGCTGTGTTATGTAGTCACTGTGTAATGCTGTGTTATGTAGTCACTGTGTAATGCTGTGTTATGTAGTCACTGTGTAATGCTCTGTTATGTAGCCACTGTGTAACACTGTGTTATGTAGTCACTGTGCAACGCTGTGTTATGTAGTCACCGTGTAATGCTGTGTTATGTAGTCACTGTGTAATGCTGTGTTATGTAGTCACTGTGTAATGCTGTGTTATGTAGTCACTGTGTAACACTGTGTTATGTAGTCATTGTGTAATGCTGTGTTATGTAGTCACTGTGTAACACTGTGTTATGTATTCACTGTGTAACACTGTGTTATGTAGTCACTGTGTAGTGCTGTGTTATGTAGTCACTGTGTAATGCTGTGTTATGTAGTCACTGTGTAACTGTGTTATGTAGTCACTGTGTAACGCTATGTTATGTATTCACTGTGTAACACTGTGTTATGTAGTCACTGTGTAATGCTGTGTTATGTAGTCACTGTGTAATGCTGTGTTATGTAGTCACTGTGTAACACTGTGTTATGTAGTCACTGTGTAATGCTGTGTTATGTAGTCACTGTGTAACACTGTGTTATGTAGTCACTGTGTAATGCTGTGTTATGTAGTCACTGTGTAATGCTGTGTTATGTAGTCACTGTGTAATGCTGTGTTATGTAGTCACTGTGTAATGCTCTGTTATGTAGCCACTGTGTAACACTGTGTTATGTAGTCACTGTGCAACGCTGTGTTATGTAGTCACCGTGTAATGCTGTGTTATGTAGTCACTGTGTAATGCTGTGTTATGTAGTCACTGTGTAATGCTGTGTTATGTAGTCACTGTGTAACACTGTGTTATGTAGTCATTGTGTAATGCTGTGTTATGTAGTCACTGTGTAACACTGTGTTATGTATTCACTGTGTAACACTGTGTTATGTAGTCACTGTGTAGTGCTGTGTTATGTAGTCACTGTGTAATGCTGTGTTATGTAGTCACTGTGTAATGCTGTGTTATGTAGTCACTGTGTAACTGTGTTATGTAGTCACTGTGTAACACGGTGCTATGTAGTCACTGTGTAATGCTGTGTTATGTAGTCACTGTGTAACACTGTGTTATGTAGTCACTGTGTAACACTGTGTTATGTAGTCACTGTGTAATGCTGTGTTATGTAGTCACTGTGTAACACGGTGTTATGTAGTCACTGTGTAACACTGTGTTATGTAGTCACTGTGTAACACAGTTTTATGTAGTCACTGTGTAATGCTGTGTTATGTAGTCACTGTGTTATGTAGTCACTGTGTTATGTAGTCACTGTGTAACACTGTGTTATGTAGTCACTGTGTAATGTAGTCACTGTGTTATGTAGTCACTGTGTAACACTGTGTTATGTAGTCACTGTGTAACGCTGTGTTATGTAGTCACTGTGTAATGCTGTGTTATGTAGTCACTGTGTAATGCTGTGTTATGTAGTCACTGTGTAATGCTGTGTTATGTAGTCACTGTGTAATGCTGTGTTATGTAGTCACTGTGTAATGCTGTGTTATGTAGTCACTGTGTTATGTAGTCACTGTGTAATGCTGTATTATATAGTCACTGTGTAATGCTGTGTTATGTAGTCACTGTGTAATGCTGTGTTATGTAGTCACTGTGTAATGCTGTATTATATAGTCACTGTGTAATGCTGTATTATATAGTCACTGTGTAATGCTGTGTTCTGTAGTCACTGTGTTATGTAGTCACTGTGTAACACTGTGTTATGTAGTCACTGTGTAACACTGTGTTATGTAGTCATTGTGTAATGCTGTGTTATGTAGTCACTGTGTAACACTGTGTTATGTAGTCACTGTGTTACACTGTGTTATGTAGTCACTGTGTAACACTGTGTTATGTAGTCACTGTGTAATGCTGTGTTATGTAGTCACTGTGTAATGCTGTGTTATGTAGTCACTGTGTAATGCTGTGTTATGTAGTCACTGTGTAATGCTGTGTTATGTAGTCACTGTGTAATGCTGTGTTATGTAGTCACTGTGTAATGCTGTGTTATGTAGTCACTGTGTAACACTGTGTTATGTAGTCACTGTGTAATGCTGTGTTATGTAGTCACTGTGTAACACTGTGTTATGTAGTCACTGTGTAACACTGTGTTATGTAGTCACTGTGTAACACAGTTTTATGTAGTCACTGTGTAACTGTGTTATGTAGTCACTGTGTTATGTAGTCACTGTGTAACACTGTATTATGTAGTCACTGTGTAATGCTGTGTAATGTAGTCACTGTGTAATGCTGTGTTATGTAGTCACTGTGTTATGTTGTCACTGTGTTATGTAGTCACTGTGTAACACTGTGTTATGTAGTCACTGTGTTATGTAGTCACTGTGTAACACTGTGTTATGTAGTCACTGTGTAACACTGTGTTATGTAGTCACTGTGTAATGCTGTATTATGTAGTCACTGTGTAATGCTGTGTAATGTAGTCACTGTGTAACACTGTGTTATGTAGTCACTGTGTAACACTGTGTTATGTAGTCACTGTGTAATGATGTGTTATGTAGTCACTGTGTAATGCTGTGTAATGTAGTCACTGTGTAATGCTGTGTTATGTATTCACTGTGTAACACTGTGTTATGTAGTCACTGTGTAACTGTCTTATGTAGTCACTGTGTAACACTGTGTTATGTAGTCACTGTGTAACTGTGTTATGTAGTCACTGTGTTATGTAGTCACTGTGTAACACTGTATTATGTAGTCACTGTGTAATGCTGTGTAATGTAGTCACTGTGTCATGCTGTGTTATGTAGTCACTGTGTAACACTGTGTTATGTAGTCACTGTGTAACACTGTGTTATGTAGTCACTGTGTAATGCTGTGTAATGTAGTCACTGTGTAATGCTGTGTTATGTATTCACTGTGTAACACTGTGTTATGTAGTCACTGTGTAACTGTGTTATGTAGTCACTGTGTAACACTGTGTTATGTAGTCACTCTGTAACTGTGTTATGTAGTCACTGTGTAATGCTGTATTATATAGTCACTGTGTAACACTGTGTAATGTAGTCACTGTGTAACACTGTGTTATGTAGTCACTGTGTAATGCTGTGTTATGTAGTCACTGTGTAATGCTGTGTAATGTAGTCACTGTGTAATGCTGTGTTATGTAGTCACTGTGTAATGCTGTATTATATAGTCACTGTGTAATGCTGTATTATATAGTCACTGTGTAATGCTGTGTTATGTAGTCACTGTGTTATGTAGTCACTGTGTAACGCTGTGTTATGTAGTCACTGTGTAACACTGTGTTATGTAGTCACTGTGTAACACTGTGTTATGTAGTCACTGTGTAATGCTGTGTTATGTAGTCACTGTTTAACACTGTGTTATGTAGTCACTGTGTAACACTGTGTTATGTAGTCACTGTGTTACACTGTGTTATGTAGTCACTGTGTAACACTGTGTTATGTAGTCACTGTGTAATGCTGTGTTATGTAGTCACTGTGTAATGCTGTGTTATGTAGTCACTGTGTAATGCTGTGTTATGTAGTCACTGTGTAACACTGTGTTATGTAGTCACTGTGTAATACTGTGTTATGTAGTCACTGTGTAACACTGTGTTATGTAGTCACTGTGTAACACTGTGTTATGTAGTCATTGTGTAACACAGTTTTATATAGTCACTGTGTAATGCTGTGTTATGTAGTCACTGTGTTATGTTGTCACTGTGTTATGTAGTCACTGTGTAACACTGTGTTATGTAGTCACTGTGTTATGTAGTCACTGTGTAACACTGTGTTATGTAGTCACTGTGTAACACTGTGTTATGTAGTCACTGTGTAATGCTGTATTATGTAGTCACTGTGTAATGCTGTGTAATGTAGTCACTGTGTAACACTGTGTTATGTAGTCACTGTGTAACACTGTGTTATGTAGTCACTGTGTAATGATGTGTTATGTAGTCACTGTGTAATGCTGTGTTATGTAGTCACTGTGTAACACTGTGTTATGTAGTCACTGTGTAATGATGTGTTATGTAGTCACTGTGTAATGCTGTGTTATGTAGTCACTGTGTAACGCAGTTTTATGTAGTCACTGTGTAATGCTGTGTTATGTAGTCACTGTGTTATGTTGTCACTGTGTTATGTAGTCACTGTGTAACACTGTGTTATGTAGTCACTGTGTTATTTAGTCACTGTGTAACACTGTGTTATGTAGTCACTGTGTAACACTGTGTTATGTAGTCACTGTGTAATGCTGTGTTATGTAGTCACTGTGTAATGCTGTGTAATGTAGTCACTGTGTAATGCTGTGTTATGTATTCACTGTGTAACACTGTGTTATGTAGTCACTGTGTAACTGTGTTATGTAGTCACTGTGTAACACTGTGTTATGTAGTCACTGTGTAACACGGTGTTATGTAGTCACTGTGTTATGTAGTCTCTGTGTAACACTGTGTTATGTAGTCACTGTGTAACCCTGTATTATGTAGTCACTGTGTAATGCTGTGTAATGTAGTCACTGTGTAATGCTGTGTTATGTAGTCACTGTGTAACACTGTGTTATGTAGTCACTGTGTAACTGTGTTATGTAGTCACTGTGTTATGTAGTCACTGTGTAACACTGTGTTATGTAGTCACTGTGTAACACTGTATTATGTAGTCACTGTGTAATGCTGTGTAATGTAGTCACTGTGTAATGCTGTGTTATGTAGTCACTGTGTAACACTGTGTTATGTAGTCACTGTGTAACACTGTGTTATGTAGTCACTGTGTAATGATGTGTTATGTAGTCACTGTGTAATGCTGTGTAATGTAGTCACTGTGTAATGCTGTGTTATGTATTCACTGTGTAACACTGTGTTATGTAGTCACTGTGTAACTGTGTTATGTAGTCACTGTGTAACACTGTGTTATGTAGTCACTGTGTAACTGTGTTATGTAGTCACTGTGTAATGCTGTATTATATAGTCACTGTGTAACACTGTGTAATGTAGTCACTGTGTAACACTGTGTTATGTAGTCACTGTGTAATGATGTGTTATGTAGTCACTGTGTAATGCTGTGTAATGTAGTCACTGTGTAATGCTGTGTTATGTAGTCACTGTGTAATGCTGTATTATATAGTCACTGTGTAATGCTGTATTATATAGTCACTGTGTAATGCTGTGTTATGTAGTCACTGTGTTATGTAGTCACTGTGTAACGCTGTGTTATGTAGTCACTGTGTAACACTGTGTTATGTAGTCACTGTGTAACACTGTGTTATGTAGTCACTGTGTAATGCTGTGTTATGTAGTCACTGTTTAACACTGTGTTATGTAGTCACTGTGTAATGCTGTGTTATGTAGTCACTGTGTTATGTAGTCACTGTGTAACACTGTGTTATGTAGTCACTGTGTAACACTGTGTTATGTAGTCACTGTGTAATGCTGTGTTATGTAGTCACTGTTTAACACTGTGTTATGTAGTCACTGTGTAATGCTGTGTTATGTAGTCACTGTGTAATGCTGTGTTATGTAGTCACTGTTTAACACTGTGTTATGTAGTCACTGTGTAACACTGTGTTATGTACACATTATTGAGTAGTGATGGTTTTCTGTTTCACCTTGGTTTCAACATTGACATAGAAGGGAAATGAGATCAAATTGACTTTAACTGGCTTCAGTAGGGAATCATCTGGGATACTAGCCTAATCTCAGGTCTATCAAAGGGTTAGGACAGGGGTCTCTCTCTCTCTCCCTCTGTCCCTCTCTCTCTCTCTCTCTCCCTCTCTCTCTCTCTCCCTCTGTCCCTCTCTCTCTGTCTCTCTCTCTCCCTCTGTCCCTCTCTCTCTGGCTCTCTCTCCCCCTGTCCCCCTCTCTCTCTGTCTCTCTCTCCCTCAGTCTCTCTCTCTCTCTCTCTCTCTGTCTCTCTCTCTCCCTCTCTAGCCCTCTCTCCTCTCTCGCTCTCTCTCTTTCCGTCTCTCTCTCTATTTCCGTCTCGCTCTTTCTTTCCATCTCTCTCTCTCCCTCTGCCCCTGTCTCTCTCCCTCTCTCTCTCTCTCTCTCCCCCCTCTCTCTCCCTCTCTCTCTCCCTCTCGTTCTCCCTCTCTCTCCCCCTCTCTCTCTCTTCCTCTCTCTCTCTCCTCCCTCCCTCTCCTTCTCTCTCTCTCTCTCGCTGTCTCTCCTGCTCTCCTCTCTCCCTCGCTCTCTCACTTGCTCCCCCCCCCCCCTCTCTCTCTCTTTCTCTCTCTCTCAGTGTACATTCAGACAGGGATCGCAGGTTAAGACTGAAGCAGAGTGTTTTCTCCCTCCTGGTTTGGGTGATGATAGTTGATTGACAGGGCCTGTGGGGTAAACCCATATGATATGTGTCTGAGTGATGTGGAGGAGGAGAGGATGCGTCTGTCTTCCAGGCAGTAGTTGCATCCCAACTGCACTACTTTGACTAGGGCACAGAGGGCTTATTTTGGGTTCTCCGCTTCTTCCTACTTATTTCGGGAACTCTTATCATCATGATGTGTTCCCCCCCTTAGGGGGTTGTTGTCTACCTTTGGCAGGTGGGAGGAGGGAAATAACTCACCCCAAAAGTTTTGGAAACTCATTCTATTATATCTCTATTTCCTCCGATAGAAACTTCCTTCTGCACTCACAAATGTTACATTTTCCATTAAATTGTGATTTAAAGTCTGTCATCCATTTTTGTGAAGTGCACTTACTGAGTGTTTTGTTCACAACGTGTTGCAGCAGTACGTGTTGCAGCAGTACGTGTCTTCGTGTCTAACACAAGTTCAATTTAAACTTCACATTCATTGTAATTACAAAGGAGTCTGTTCCAATCCTATATGCCATTTCAGACCTAATCGGTTTCTTTGATTACTATTTTCAAAGTATGTAATTAGCTAATGTGGTTTTTTTAATCTACTCATCTTTTTTTCATAATTTTTTTTTAAATTCCCTTGATGAGATGATTGGTTTGGTTTTAATTCCATCTCCCTTTAAAAGCTCTTTCGAAACCTTTTCATGTGCAATCACACAAACATTTGTCTCAAGGGTGTTATGTGAACTGCTCTGGCTAAATTTAATTATCAGTTACTAAATGCGTAATGAGCTTTAATGGCCAGTCTCACTGCTATGGAAACCAAACTTTTAAGAGTCCAGCTCTCAGGCATTTTAAAGGGGCAATCTAGAATTGATTGGTACATCTATTTTTTTTTTAAACTTTTATTATTATTGAAGAAACAACTTATGAGTCACATGCCTCATGAGCTTAGTTCAGCGGTCTTACAATCCATCACAATCCAAAATCTAATTTATCCAGCCCCATCACTCAGTTTACCAAACAAGAAGCCACATTGTTGTTGTTTGAATCTCAGATTGGCCCTTTAAATTCTAAAAACTCATTCTATTGAAGCTTTTTGAGAATTCCAGAATCCTGCTGAAGGACACTGGGGGAGGTCCAGTGAAAGTAGATATATGAACTAACACACACTAACACACACACAGATACACAAACACTAACACACACACAGATACACACACACTAACACACACACAGATACACAAACACTAACACACACACAGATACACACACACTAACACACACACAGATATACACACACTAACACACACACAGATACACAAACACTAACACACACACAGATATACACACACTAACACACACAAACAGATATGCACACACTAACACACACACAGATATACACACACTAACACACCCACAGATGTGCACACACTAACACACACACACACAGATATGCACACACTAACACACACACACATTCCTCATCCTTGGGCGTGTTTTCTTTTTCAGGACAATCAAGGCAGAGGTGTACGACTGGGACAGAGATGGAAGGTAAGGACACTACAGACCCCCCCCCCCACCCCCAAACACACACCCCCACACACCCACACTCAATAATGTTTCCACTTGATTTGTTTCCAGACGAGAAATTATTTATGCATGAATGGCAGAATAATGATTTGTGTTAGGACATTCCTCATCATGTTTTACAAGATATAGCTCCATGACAACACTGTTATGTTTCACTGCTACAACACTGTCCTGTTTCACTGCTACAACACTGTTATGTTTCACTGCTACAACACTGTCCTGTTTCACTACTACAACACTGTCCTGTTTCACTGCTACAACACTGTCCTGTTTCACTACTACAACACTGTCCTGTTTCACTGCTACAACACTGTCCTGTTTCACTGCTACAACACTGTTATTTGTTTCACTGCTACAACACTGTCCTGTTTCACTGCTACAACACTGTTATGTTTCACTGCTACAACACTGTCCTGTTTCACTACTACAACACTGTCCTGTTTCACTGCTACAACACTGTCCTGTTTCACTACTACAACACTGTCCTGTTTCACTGCTACAACACTGTCCTGTTTCACTGCTACAACACTGTTATTTGTTTCACTGCTACAACACTGTCCTGTTTCACTGCTACAACACTGTCCTGTTTCACTACTACAACACTGTCCTGTTTCACTGCTACAACACTGTCCTGTTTCACTGCTACAACACTGTTATTTGTTTCACTGCTACAACACTGTCCTGTTTCACTGCTACAACACTGTTATTTGTTTCACTGCTACAACACTGTCCTGTTTCACTACTACAACACTGTCCTGTTTCACTACTACAACACTGTCCTGTTTCACTACTACAACACTGTTATTTGTTTCACTGCTACAACACTGTTATTTGTTTCACTGCTACAACACTGTTATTTGTTTCACTGCTACAACACTGTTATTTGTTTCACTGTTATTTGTTTCACTGCTACAACACTGTTATGTTTCACTACTACAACACTGTCCTGTTTCACTACTACAACACTGTCCTGTTTCACTGCTACAACACTGTCCTGTTTCACTGCTACAACACTGTTATTTGTTTCACTGTTATTTGTTTCACTGCTACAACACTGTTATGTTTCACTACTACAACACTGTCCTGTTTCACTGCTACAACACTGTTATTTGTTTCACTGCTACAACACTGTTATTTGTTTCACTGCTACAACACTGTTATGTTTCACTGCTACAACACTGTTATTTGTTTCACTACTACAACACTGTCATGTGTTTCAGCAGCTTAATTCCTGCTCTTTTGAGGCAAATACACAATACATCCATCATATTTCTACATTTCTACACCCCAGAGGGAATGTGTATGTACGCAGTCTGACATGTTGTTGTTGTGGTGTACTTTACCTTCCAGCCATGACTTCATCGGTGAATTCACCACCAGCTACCGAGACCTGTCCCGGGGCCAGAGCCAGTTCAATGTGTACGAGGTGAGTGGAGAGGAAGGGAGGGTGGGAGGCAGGGCACTCACCCAATTTGTCTCCCAAAGGCATACGGATAAAACAGAGAATAACATAATAAACCAAACCAAAAACATATCAAATAGACCACAGGCCCTTGTAGGAGGAAGGAGAATAGCAAGCGCAATTCTGACATAATATCTCTGCAACTCAATTGGGAGACATACAGTATATTACAGCACTACAATATTAGCATTAGTGCTAGTGTCTACTCAACCTTATGCTAGCATTAGCATAACTTCCCCTGGTTCACACTGAACCCCACTGAGTTTGGCTATGGTAATATAGCAACCTGGACATCATAGTGGATGATGTAAAGGATTAGAAAGAGATGAAAAGTTACAGTGCAGTGCTAGAGAGCCAGGCCTAGACTACACTTCCCTCCCACAACCTTGCATGGGTATTAGGCGTACTTAGGTTACGTATTATGTAACCTACATAGTGCACTACTTTTGAACAGATCCTTATTGGCCCAGGTCAAAAGTAGTGCCCTATATAGGGAATAGGGTACAGTTCACTGGTACAGTGAAGTGAATATAAGGATAATAGTCATTGGCCCTCTGAGTCCACTGCTGGTCCCTGATAATTAAAACTGTTGGCGCGTTACATTAAGTCCTGACATTGGAAAGGGGAAATGGGGGATACCTAGTCAGTTGTACAACTGAATGCTTTCAATTGAAATGTTTCTTCCCCATTTAACCCACACCCCTCTGAATCAGAGAGGTGCGGGGGGCTGGTATAATCGACATCCACGTCTTCGGCTCCAGGGGAACAGTGGGTTAACTGCCTTGCTCAGGGGGCAGAACGACATATTTTTACTTTGTCAGTTCGGGGATTCGATCCAACAACCTTTCGGTTACTGGCCCAACGCTCTAACCGCTAGGGGAAGGGAGCGAGAGAATTACCGTACGACACACCACGTATTCACCTTGCACACCCTAATTGACAAAGAAACATACCAAAAAAAGAGGCAAGGTCTTTTCATACTTTTTTTATTTCAAAAAGCTTTTCACTTATTTTGGCATGAGGGTCTGCTTTTACAAATTGATGGAAAGTGGTGTTGGGGGAAAAACATACAACATTATAAAATCTATGTACACAAACAACAACTGTGCAGTTAAAATTGGCAAAAAACACACATTTCTTTCCACGGGGCCACGGGGTGAGACAGGGATGCAGCTTAAGCCCCACCCTCTTCAACATATATATCAATGAATTGGCGAGGGCACTAGAACAGTCTGCAGCACCCGGCCTCACTCTACTAGAATCTGAAGTCAAATGTCTACTGTTTGCCGATGATCTGGTGCTTCTGTCCACATAGACTCCATTGCCGTAGAGCCCACAAAAAACTATACATACCCCAAGCCTAAACCGCAGCACCATAGGTAGCTTCTGCAAAGCTGTGATCAATCTGAGAGACAAGGCAAGAAGGGCCTTCTCTGCCATCAAAAGGAACAAACAATGTGACATACCAATTAAGATCTGTCTAAAAATACTTGAATCAGTTATAGAAACCATTGCCCTTTATGGTTGTGAGGTCTGGTATCTGCTCACCAACCAATAATTCACAAAATGGGACAAACACCAAATTGAGATTCTGCATGCAGAATTCTGCAAAAATATCCTCTGTGTACAACGTAAAACCCCAAATAATGCATGCAGAGCAGAATTAGGCCAATACCCGCTATTTATCAAAATCCAGAAAATATTTGTTAAATTCTACAACCACCCAAAAGGAAGTGATTCCCAAACATTCCATAACAAAGCTCTGTTCACAAACACAAATAGACAACACAGAGCCCCAGGGCAGCAACACAATTAGACCCAACCAAATCATGAGAAAACAAAAAGATAAATACTTGACATATTGGAAAGAATCAACAAAAAAACGGCGCAAACTTGAATGCTATTTGGCTATTTTGTTTAGCTAGGCCAGGAAAAGAACCCTGTCAGAACCCTGACACAGTGATATAGGTGCCACAATACTGTGACAGAGAGGATAGAGATGCCTGGAGGAGAACCACAATACTGTGACAGAGAGGATAGAGATGCCTGGAGGAGAACCACAATACTGTGACAGAGAGGATAGAGATGCCTGGAGGAGAACCACAACACTGTGACAGACAGGATAGAGAGGAATGGGGGAGAACCACAACACTTTGACAGAGAGGATAGAGATGCCTGTAGGAGAACCACAACACCGTGACAGAGAGGATAGAGATGCCTGGGGGATAACCACAATACTGTGACAGAGAGGATAGAGATGCCTGGGAGAGAACCACAACACCGTGACAGAAAGGATAGAGATGCCTGGGGGATAACCACAACACCGTGACAGAGAGGATAGAGATGCCTGGGGGATAACCACAACACCGTGACAGAGAGGATAGAGATGCCTGGGGGAGAACCACAACACTGTGACAAAGAGGATAGAGAGGCCTGGGGGATAACCACAACACCCTGACAGACAGGATAGAGATGCCTGGGGGATAACCACAACACTGTGACAGACAGGATAGAGAGGCCTGGAGGAGAACCACAACACTGTGACAAAGAGGATAGAGAGGAATGGGGAAGAATGGTGGCACTGTGACAGAGAGGATAGAGAGGAATGGGGGAAAACCACGACACTGTGACAGAGAGGATAGAGGCCCTGTGGGAGAGACGAGGGAGTGGAAGGAGCGGATGGAGACAGGGGAAGGGAAAGCTTTGACTTGATATTCAGCACTTCATGCGCCGTGTGTTTCCATGTGTGGATCCTGTAGAATGAGCGCTGGGGATGTTTCACATAACCTTGATCCTCTTGCGACCAGCTCCTGCATCATACACATCTTCCTGTGGCCTCAGGTGCTGAATACACAATAAGGGCTCCTGCATCATACACGTCTTCTTGTGGCCTCAGGTGCTGAAGACACAATAAGGGCTCCTGCATCATACACGTCTTCCTGTGGCCTCAGGTGCTGAAGACACAATAAGGGCTCCTGCATCATACACATCTTCCTGTGGCCTCAGGTGCTGAAGACACAATAAGGGCTCCTGCATCATACACGTCTTCCTGTGGCCTCAGGTGCTGAAGACACAATAAGGGCTCCTGCATCATACACATCTTCCTGTGGCCTCAGGTGCTGAATACACAATAAGGGCTCCTGCATCATACACATCTTCCTGTGGCCTCAGGTGCTGAATACACAATAAGGGCTCCTGCATCATACACGTCTTCCTGTGGCCTCAGGTGCTGAAGACACAATAAGGGCTCCTGCATCATACACGTCTTCCTGTGGCCTCAGGTGCTGAAAACACAATAAGGATCTCAGTTATGTTATAGTCTCTAACAGACATCACCTCTCTTCCCCACCCTCATCTGCAATCAGTTCATTTTCTCGCTGCGTGTGTGTGTGTGTGTGTGTGTGTGTGTGTGTGTGTGTGTGTGTGTGTGTGTGTGTGTGTGTGTGTGTGTGTGTGTGTGTGTGTGTGTGTGTGTGTGTGTGTGTGTGTGTGTGTGTGTGTGTGTGTTTACACATGTATATTGACACGTGTCTTTCGGAGACACAAACCTTGGTGGATTCCGTCCCGTTCGTTATTACACACATGTAATACACCCAGGAATGATCCGTCTGGAATAACATGTGTACTACACTAAGCCTGAGGGTCTGGTATTTCAGCGTTACCCACTGCAGTTATGGGACTGAGTTCACATGCCCCGTTACATATACTGTACCTACAGTATAACATGGGGATGGAGGGACAGGGATGGGGACGGGGGGGACGGGGGACCGGGGTGGCAGGGTAGCCTAGTGGCTAGAGCGTTGGACTAGTAACCGAAAGGTTGCAAGTTCATATCCCGAGCTGACAAGGTACAAATCTGTCGCTCTGCCCCCCTGAACAAGGTAGTTAACCCACTGTTCCTAGGCCGTCATTGAAAAAAAGAATTTGTTCTTAACTGACTTGCCTCGTTAAATAAAGATAAAATACCTGATGTTCTTTATTGGCCCAGAGGAATGGAGACATTTAATGGGATCATTTTTTACGTGATATTATTTTCATGTTCATGTTCATGTTGTGCCTGTGGAATCCTAGGTGGTGAACGCCAAGAAGAAGTTCAAGAAGAAGAGATACATCAACTCTGGGACGGTGAGTCAGTCCAACAAAATGTTTTTGTTGTTGTAAAAAACACCAGGTTAAAATCTACGTCTCACCTTGCCTGGTGCGACTGGATATTTCTTCCCCATCATCTCTGTTTGTTGTGTTCATTTTAATGACTCTCATGTTTGTAGTATGAGGATTGCAACGGTTTGATTTCTGTAGCTAATTGTTTAGTATCTGATTCCTAGACAAGATAGATACTTTATTTTGTTATGTTCCAGATAATAAACATTAGCCTGGTGCCAGATCTGCATGTGCTGTCTATCTAACTCCTACGGACCATTGAGATGTTTGGCATGCAATACTAAACACAAACAGATCTGGGACCAGGCTAAATGAACATCACTAGAAGAGAAATACGTTGTAATGGCCTCAAACAAAGTTAATTGGTGAGAGTCTATAGAGATGATAACTGTCCTATCGGTGATTGAGTTGCTGCTACTTCACTCCTCCTCCACACGTCCTGTTGTCCTATCAGTGACTGAGTTGCTGCTTCTTAACTCCTCCTCCACATGTCTTGTTGTCCTATCAGTGACTGAGTTGCTGCTTCTTAACTCCTCCTCCACAAGTCAAATTAAATCAGATGTTATTGGTCACGTACACATGGTTAGCAGATGTTATTGCGAGTGTAGTGAAATGCTTGTGCTTCTAGATCCGACAGTGCAGCAGTATCTAACAGGTAATATCTAACAAATTCCACAACAAATCCTAATATCTAACAAATTCCACCTCAAAACCTAATGCACACAATCTAGTAAAGGAATGGGATGAGAATATATAAGTATAAAATATATGGATGAGCAGTGACAGAGCGGCTAAGATGCACTAGATAGTAAAGAATATATAGTGAAGGATGCAGTATACAGTATATACATATGAGATGAATAATGCGAGATATGTAGACATTCTTAAAGTAGCATTATTAAATAGTGACTAGTGTTCCATTTATTTAAGTGGCCAATGATATCAAGTCGGTAGGTAGGCAGCCGCCTCTCTGTGCTAGTGGTGGCTGTTAAACAATCGGATGGCCTTGAGATAGAAGCTGTTTTTCAATCTCTCTGTCCCAGCTCTGATGCACCTGTACTGACCTTGCTTTCTGGATTGGAGCAGGGTGAACAGGCAGTGGCTCGGGTGGTTGTTGTCCTTGATTATCTTTTTTTGCTTTCCTATGGCATCGGGTGGTGTAGGTGTCCTGGAGGGCAGGTAGTTTGCCCCTCGGTGATCCGTTGTGCAGACCTCACCACCCTCTGGAGAGCCATACGGTTGTGGGCGGAGCAGTTACTGTACCAGGCGGTGATACAGCCCGACAGGATGTTCTCAATTGTGCATCTGTAAAAGTTAGTGAGGGTTTTTGGTGACAAGCCACATTTTTCCAGACTCCTGAGGTTGAAGAGGCGCTGTTGCTCCTTCATCACCGCACTGTCTGTGTGCGTGGACCATTTCAGTTTGTCGGTGATATGTACAATGAGGAACTTAAAACTTTCCACCTTCTCCACTGCTGTCCAGTCGATGTGGAGAGGGGGCTGCTCCCTTTGCTGTTTCCTGAAGTCCACAATACTTTATTTTGTTTTGCTGACATTGAGTAAGAGGTTATTTTCCTGACACCACACTCCGAGGGGCCCTCACCTCCTCCTTGTAGGCCGTCTTGTCGTTGTTGGTAATCAAGCCTACCACTCTAGTGTCGTCTGCAAACTTGATGATTGAGTTGGAGGCGTGCATGGCCACGCAGTTGTGGGTGAACAGGGAGTACAGGAGAGGGCTGAGAACGCACCCTTGTGGGGCCCCAGTGTTTAGGATCAGCGGAGTGGAGATGTTGTTTCCTACCTTCACCACCTGGTGGTGTTTTGTCCTATCAGTGTCCTATCGTCCTATCAGTGACTGAGTTGCTGCTTCTTCACTCCTCCTCCATGTCCTGTTGTCCAATCAGTGCCTGAGTTGCTGCAACTTCACTCCTCCTCCATGTTTTGTTGTCCAATCAGTGACTGAGTTGCTGCTTCTTCAGTCGTCTTCCACACGTCCCGTTGTCCTACAGTTTCAGTGACTGAGTGGCTGCCATGCCCAGGCAGTGGCTGATGTTTAGGAGACAGTGAATTGTTATTATTGCCTGGGCAAACGCACACCGTTTGGGATGCAGAGCCTCAATAGGATGACTGTGGCTAGATGATTAAAATCACAGAGCAAGTCATCAATCATGTTGCTCTCATAACTCATTGAGATGGATGGATCTGTTTGTTTGTGTGTGTGTGTGTGTGTGTGTGTGTGTGTGTGTGTGTGTGTGTGTGTGTGTGTGTGTGCGTGTGTGTGCGCGCGCTTGCGCCACTCTGATATCAAACAAACTCCTTCTACCTAGATGAATCATTCCTGGGTGGCAGTTGGTTTTGTTAGCCTTCGGGCCCTGGGGTTAACGATTCATGTGTTTAATATTTCAATAGGTAATTTGGGATTATGTTGATTACTGATGTGGTTGGTGATTATTATTAAATTGGTAAATAAATTGTTTTGGTGTTGATTACCTAAGTGGGTAAGCGACCTTCAGAAAAGAAAACTGTTTTGAATGTATTTTTTACCCTGGTGACACTACTGTTGAGAACAATTGTTTAATTGGGTAAATAAATAATGTTTGTGTTGATTACCTAAGTGGTGAAAATAACCCTTGGGTAACTGTTTTGAATGTCATCTTTACCCAGGTGACTTTGCTGTCTTTCACGGTGGAGTCAGAACACACCTTCCTGGACTACATCAAAGGAGGGTGAGTTGGTCCAGAAGTATACATTGCAGTATTTCAATATTCAGAAACATGGCAACTAGGCTCAAGTCAGAAGGACAACTTCTACTGTCCTTCAAAGGCATTGCAGAATCTCCAATTCACTTTTTTATTCTACTAGGCAAGTCAGTTAAGAACAAATTCTTATTTACAATGACGGCCTGAGCCAGACGACACTGGGCCAACTGTGCACTGTCGTATGGGTACTCCCAGCCTGAATTCGAACCAGGAGCTGCAGTTAAGCCTCTTAGCACTGAGATGCAGTGACTTAGACTGCTGCGCCACTCGGGAGCCCACTTTGTGTTGAATTTGACAGATTTGAGAAATACCCGTTGAACTCTTTAGTGAGAGGGGATGAGATATATTTTATGTCTTGTGAACATGTACTATAGACACAGGCAGGCAGGCAGGCAGGGTTATAGAATTATAATTTATTTATAGTTTTTTTAGGGGAATACAACTTAGAAGATACAAGACAAACAAAACATGACAATGGTGGTGGGGAGATTGCATCATCACATTGCATAGTAACCTTGTAAAAATATAACTATAATACTAACAGTAATAATAATAATGGTAATAACAGTAAAACAGATTTAGTACAATAGTTTATTTTGACATATTTAGGGGAGGGCAGTATCAGTTAACATCCTAGAAGTGAAGGAAGGGGGACCAGGTGTCGTAGTACGATTGTGTCTGTTAAGGGAAGTGGTCAGTTAACAGATTGAGCCAATGCAGCATGGAGATCCTTGTTCCAGTACGGAGATCCAGTATGGAGATCCTTGTTCCAGTACGGAGATCCAGTATGGAGATCCTTGTTCCAGTACGGAGATCCAGTATGGAGATCCTTGTTCCAGTACGGAGATCCAGTATGGAGATCCTTGTTCCAGTACGGAGATCCAGTATGGAGATCCTTGTTCCAGTACGGAGATCCAGTATGGAGATCCTTGTTCCAGTACGGAGATCCAGTATGGAAGATCCTTGTTCCAGTACGGAGATCCAGTATGGAAGATCCTTGTTCCAGTACGGAGATCCAGTATGGAAGATCCTTTCCAGTTTTGTAATATCCTTTTCTTTTTTTTTCATTGTGAGGGAAATTAATACAAAAACAATACATGTTTTACTGTCACACACACCGGATAGGAGCAGTGAAATGTGTTGTTTCACAGAGTCAGTCATAGTAGTAGGGTGCCCCTGGATCAAATAGAACATTTCTGTATTGAGGTGGGGTATTTGTTATGGACAGATCACCAAGAAGGGAGAGGGAGGGGAGACAGGGATGCTGAGGCCAAGGATATCGAACAGCTTGTTCATGACCCCCAAAACAGAATGATTGTACAGGTGCGCCTGTCCACAAGGAATGATAGTAGTTGTCTGTTTGATTTGGGCCAGTGTTTACACATTGGTTTCTGAGAAACCCATGTGAGCTGTAATTTAGGATTGGTGATATGTGAAAAAATATTGGTGATCGGTGGCATGTGATCAAAAGAAAAAATGACATGTATAAGACCCTAAATTAAACATATTACTGTTTTAAGTATGTCTTTATGTGTTTCTCAAATGGCATGATAATCTCTATATAGTGCACTGGTCAAAAATGTACTCCCTCCTGTTCTGTTGTGGCTGCCTGGCTGTCGGAGACACCCTGTTCCCTTTTTATAATGCACTACACCCTACGGGCCCTGGGCAAAGTAGTGCACTACACCCTACGGGCCCTGGTCAAAGTAGTGCACTACACCCTACGGGCACTGGTCAAAGTGGTGCACTACACCCTACGGGCCCTGGTCAAAGTAGTGCACTACACCCTACGGGCCCTGGTCAAAGTAGTGCACTACACCCTACGGGCCCTGGTAAAAGTAGTGCACTACACCCTACGGGCCCTGGTCAAAGTAGTGCACTACACCCTACGGGCACTGGTCAAAGTAGTGCACTACACCCTACGGGCCCTGGTCAAAGTAGTGCACTACACCCTACGGGCACTGGTCAAAGTAGTGCACTACACCCTACGGGCCCTGGTCAAAGTAGTGCACTACACCCTACGGGCCCTGGTCAAAGTAGTGCACTACACCCTACGGGCCCTGGTCAAAGTAGTGCACTACACCCTACGGGCCCTGGTCTAAGTAGTGCACTACACCCTACGGGCCCTGGTCTAAGTAGTGCACTACACCCTACGGGCACTGGTCAAAGTAGTGCACTACACCCTACGGGCCCTGGTCAAAGTAGTGCACTACACCCTACGGGCCCTGGTCTAAGTAGTGCACTACACCCTACGGGCACTGGTCAAAGTAGTGCACTACACCCTACGGGCCCTGGTCTAAGTAGTGCACTACACCCTACGGGCACTGGTCAAAGTAGTGCACTACACCCTACGGGCCCTGGTCAAAGTAGTGCACTACACCCTACGGGCACTGGTCAAAGTAGTGCACTACACCCTACGGGCCCTGGTCAAAGTAGTGCACTACACCCTACGGGCACTGGTCAAAGTAGTGCACTACATAGGGAATAGGGTGCCATTTAGGATGCTTGCTGCCAACTGTAATGCTCTGCCTGTCTGTCAGACACAGACTCACCTTCAGAGTTGTTTCACAGAGAGGAGAGCAAGCCTCTCCACCACCACTCAACGCCCACTGATGATGGTGATTGATTATTTACGTTATAGCTAGCACGCCTGCTCCTGACACCTAGCTGCTGTTAGATTCACATAAAGCAGCCAGTGACATGAGGTTGCAATGTTTATGCAGTAGCTTGTTTCAGCAAGCGTCAACCAAGTTGGATCATGTTGTTGAGGAACCATGTTATCGCAGAAACCAACTCAACCGCACAAATGCCTGGCATTCCCATCTTCAGTCAGCTGTTCGTTCCCTAATACATTTTTTGTACGTTTATGACAATTATTTTATTTTCATGACGGTCTTCCATACATAACCATTGTGCCAGTCCCACCCTGTAGCAAACAATTAATAAAATGGGCTTGGAACCTTTAACCCTGGCAATTTGACTGGTAAACTCATGGGTACACTCACAATGGCTGCCTGGTATTGTGATGCAATCATTTCCATGGTAATGTAGAATGTTCATTCAAATGATGTTAACTGATGTGGTTCATGCAATGGATTGTATTTTTTGTAATGTCAGTTGGGTTGAATCAACAAATCACAGCACATATTGATGGGTACACTTCCTGCTTTTATGTCCTGCTTTTACTTCCTGCTTTTATTTCCAGCTTTGCTCCTATGGGTACACTTACAATGGCTACCAGTCCAGTTTCAACTAGATAGCACAGGCATATTGTAAAAATGAATGAAAACAAAAATGAGCATTTTCGTCTTAATTTACGGTTAGGGTTAGGCTTTAGGTAAGCAGTGTGATTAGGGTTAAGGTTAGGTTTAAAATGACATTTTAAAAAGAGAAATTGTAAAAATAGGCAGGGCTATTAGCTTTGTGGCTGTTTTAACGAGTGACAACTCGCCAGTCCACACATTCGACTTGAATGGGATGCCCGTTCTATTCGTTCCATTTCTATGGCAGCACATGCAGTCAGGAGTGGAGGAAATGGAGAAAATGTGCAACACCCCAAAAATGTGCATCCAAATGATTCATTTTTTTTACGTTTTTTTTATTTTCTTCTTCTATTCGAAGGAGACTGCAGTCATTTGACTTGCCAATTATCATGATCCAACATTTCCTGACTGTCACAGCCCTAATTACCATTTCTAGAACCACCAGTCTTCCTGCGAATCGGTTTGATTGATAGATATGCAATGATATAAATTCTCCACTGGGTGAGTCTCTGCCGAAGGAGACAAGGTGGTCTGACTCTTGCTGTCAACCCTTGACAGAACATGTATGAATTAAGATGAATGACCATGACATATGGAGTAAGGAGTATGGAGTGTGACGACTGTATAAAATATGAAGTGGGTTTTTAGGCCTTTAACGGGAAGCTTCATTCAACCTGTCACATACTCTATATGAAAACGCTTCCTCGCAGTGGATCTGTGGTAGCTGTCCTGGTTTCAGCTCTGTAGCTGTCCTTGTGCTGCACTGTCAGTTCTGGTCAGTGTTAGGTTGTTTGGCGACTGTGTCCTACATCTGCCAGTGACCCTCATGGCCTCTCACTGTCCCACCCATCTTCCACCTAACCCACCCAACTATAATCACCCACCCAACCATCCATCCATCCACCCACCTAACCATCCACTCACCCACCCAACCAACCATCCATCCACCCATCCACCCAACCATCCACTCACCCACCCAACCATCCATCCATCCACCCAACCATCCATCCATCCACCCACCCAACCATCCACTCACCCACCCAACCAACCATCCATCCACCCATCCACCCAACCATCCACTCACCCACCCAACCATCCATCCACCCACCCAACCATCCATCCATCCACCCACCCAACCATCCACTCACCCACCCAACCAACCATCCATCCACCCATCCACCCAACCATCCACTCACCCACCCAACCAACCATCCATCCACCCATCCACCCAACCATCCACCCAACCATCCACTCACCCACCCAACCAACCATCCATCCACCCATCCACCCAACCATCCACTCACCCACCCACCCATCCATCCACCCACCCACCCAACCATCCACCCACCCATCCACCCACCCAACCACCCACCCACCCATAAAGAAAAGGAGGCAGTTTATCACACCATTCCAAATCAAGCCCCTACCCCAGAGATCTGAAAGGATTGAACAGGTGTCCACAATATGGTAATCTCTCTCGGCACCCAGAACTAAATATGTCTGTCAAGAGACAGACATACTCCATCTGACAACAACTCCATCTGGCCTATCAAATGGCAAGATTAAGCTATCACCATTGTGCTTTGACCTATCCAATCCTCTCAGATGTACCTCTACCGCTAAGTGTCTAGGAGGTAGAGGCAAGAGTTGATTTGGGATTCAGACTACCTATGCTGACCACTAGTATCTAAGACTCAACCACTAGTCCTGTGCTTTACAAATCCTGTATTTATCTAGTAGCCTTTTACTATGTGAGTGAGTGAATAGAACTCACCACGCTACACTACAAGAAGCAGACTGTTAAAGTGGATATTGATGACACTACGGTTGCTTTGGATTCCTTTCAGTCTCCTGTGTGTTTAGACTCACAAAACCACTCACGTGACTAACAGGCAACCAAACACATATTGACTTTGATCAATTTAGTATGATTTATGGGCTCTTAGAGGATAAGAGGTGATTTCTTTTTCCCGGGGCCACAGATCCCATGTGATAATTCTGGGAGTTTGATAGGTTTTTGATTAATGTTGAAGTGATATGTGGATTATAAGAGGGGTCATTAAGTCACACACACTTGCGCCAGACGTACACACACTCTCACACACACACTGCCTCAGAGAGAGTTATCGTCTTCCATTATCCTTTTTATTGAATGTTTCTTCTTTTGAATTAAATCTTTTTTTTTAATTAATAAAATCTCGCCTGGAGGAATGGATTATTTAAGATTTCTGTTGTATTTAAGTCTCTTATTTAATGTTTAAATAGATGGAGCGAAATATAGTCTGCGGATTAAGTGAAAAGGCATGATATAGCCTCTTTTTTTTACCACAGATTAGATTTTTCATTTGGTTCTGGTTAAGGTTGTCAGTGGAATGGGGGTGGAAGTCAATGTATCTCATGTTGAATGAATACACTGCACTCTTAGAAAAAGGATGTCCCCATACGAGAACCCTTTTTGGTTCTAGGTAAGAAATAACCCTTTTGTGTTCCTCTGTAGAAAAGGGTTCTACATGGAACCCGAATGGGTTCTACTTGAAACCAAAAGGGGTTCTACCTGGAACCAAAAGGGGTTCTTCAAAGTGTTCTCCTGTGGGGACAGTTTTGGGGATGAAGCCTAAATGATCTATTTAATTTTGTAAACTGGGTAGTTTGGCTCCTGGGTGCTGGGAACTTAATAACTTAATCCTCCCGTGTACGATAGTTTTTGCCTGCCTCACTAACCACGCCTTTTGCCTATTCCCTGCCTGTACTTTAGCCTATCGGATTTCCTGTTATCTACCTATTGCCTGATCTCCCGGGCGACGTTACTAGCCTTTTCCCTGCCTGTACTGTTGCCTTTTTGGACCCTCTGTATATGACCTTCTGCCTGCCCCTGGACCCAGCTAACTGCCTCGTCCTGTGGTCTTTTACAAATAAACACCTAGTGCGGCCTGTGCTTGAAACCAGCTCTCTGTCTCCCATCGTGTTCATTACACACACAGACGGATGAGTAGGCTACAATTCCCCATTGTTTATCAGTGCAATTTTGACGACCAACTAGCTGACATTTTTGGGGGGGATTTATCTAATGTTCCTTTGTTGGATTTTAGCTAATCTTGCTCTTGCTAGCATTAGTTGTTGCTCTTTTGTTGTTGATGTGCATAAGAGATAACCTACCTTTTCATGGTTGTTTCATCAATAGGACTGTAAAGTTCACAAATATAAGAGGACTCCCGTGGTATTTACAAACAGTATCTACAGAAATCCATTCAGGTGTATTTTGTGGCTTTTAGCGAATGTGTTCTAATGATCTAAAGTCACACTGTTGCTACTGACCTGTAAACACACAGTCCAGTTCATAGTGAATGATGACAGGCCCTACTGCCTGTAAACACACAGTCCAGTTCAAAGTGATTGATGACAGGCCTGTGTTTGCAAATGTCTTGTTTGCATAAAGGCCTACTGTAGCTCTGATTGGCTATAGCACACCGGTCTGCGTAGACTCCGGTCCTGGATGGGACATATATTTTTATTAGGTTTTATTTGCTGCAGTGTCTATTAATTCTCCAAAAGCACGGCCCCTTTCCCCACTCTATATTGCTATAGAATTTTCACAAACGACTTGGTATACGTCGCTACAAAACAATCTAGGAACTTATGAAAAAGACCATATCTAAGTGCTCGCTTATCAGAAAATATATTTTTTTAAATTGTCATATTCTTCCTGTGGGTGTAAATGAACAGATTTTTAATAAGATTTAATGTTGTTAAAATGCTGTCAGTTCCACTTTAAAATTAAATAAACACACACTGGGGACGAAGCCTAAATACAAAATGATTTGTTATTTGATATTATAGTATTATATGAAAATACAGGGTTGTAAGAATGATATCACACAATGATTGATACTGGTTTGCTCTGCAATTGCGTTATGTGTGTAGTTGGTCTGTGCATGTGGTTGTCTTGTAATGGTGTTTTATTATACATTGGGTTTTTTGTCACCCAGAGGGAAAGAGAGAAACAGAGGGAGAGAGAGAATGTTCATTGCTATAAATTGTGTGATTAGCATCTAAGTGATATGTGGTTTCTATTTGCGTTCCTCTGGGTCCTTGCCGTCGCCGTAGCATGAACACACTTTATATACCATTGGCCCTTTTCATTTAGCCTAGGAGCAAGAACAGCAATTCGGTTCTATGAAAAGTGTGTGAGATTGCTGGGGTTTACTCTAGTCCAGGGCATTGGTATACCAAGAAACTTTTGGGAAACAACAGCGGCACTTATATTTGACGATGAAAACAATAGATGGTGGAAAGGAAATGGCTGAAAGAGAGAGGTCGAGAGAAAAAGACAAATCTAAACATACAAAACAATATAACCAATCTGTGAGGAAGGAGTCTGTAGGAAATTACAACAGGCAAGTCAGGGGATAGCCTATACTTTACTAATGGGTTGAATGAGGCCCTAGCCTAGTGAATTCAACTCACGCCTTGCTTTTTCTGTGAAAGACATCCGTATGTCTGAGCTAATTTAGGGAATCAACTGAGTTCCATGGGGTAGTATTATCATGGGGAGGCATTGCCATCTGTCAGCTGAACAGCCAGAGCTCTAACTAACTTAATAAAGATTCATGAGCTAGGGACTAGGGTCTACAGTCTAGGGTCTAGAGACTAGGGATGAGGGTGTAGGGACTAGGGAGTAGGGATGAGGGTCTAGGGACTAGGATCTACAGTCTAGGGTCTAGAGACTAGGGATGAGGGTCTAGGTACTAGGGAGTAGGGATGAGGGTCTAGGGAATAGGGACTAGGGTCTACAGTCTAGGGTCTAGAGACTAGGGTCTACAGTCTAGGGTCTAGAGACTAGGGTCTACAGTCTAGGTTCTAGAGACTAGGGATGAGGGTCTAGGGACTAGGGTATAGGGACTAGGGAGTAGGGATGAGGGTCTAGGGACTAGGTTCTAGGGACTAGGGCAGGGGTGGGCAAACCTTTTGGCTCAGGGGCCACATTGAGCTTTTGCAACCAAGTGAAGGGCCACATACCATATTCGTGACAAAACGTGAAGCTTTTATTCATTTTAACATTGACACGCAACTTCTAGTGTACTGTAGGTGTACATATGCTTGCAGAACAATTCTACCTTTGTACCATCTCTGCCCTTGTTTTTCGTGAACACATTCTTCACAAAATGATCACAAAATGTACATAAGTTATAACATCACAGACACAGTCAAAAACACAGATACTGCATCTATACTGCTGTAAAGTACAATCAAACTCACATTCACAATATGAAAACTTAAAAATATGTATATTTTATATGACTGGAGACATGCAAAATGTAACAGCAGATGTGTAAAAAATAACTTTTCTTAAATTTGAGTGAAACATATGGTAAGAGAATCTGTTTCATTTGGAATGGTCTGTTTTTGAAAGCATATTAAGGAACAATTCTCATCACCATTGTGAGCCATATTTACAGTTATCCAATCACCTCAGCCCAAATCTGACTGAAAAAGTGTTCATTGTCACATGTATGGGGACAAATTACCTGTATCCAAGTGCATCGCTGGATAATTCTCACTGCACAACCATCACCATGAAAAAGCACACCTACCCCAGTCATGGTTGTTTGAGTCTTAATGTGAACACTGGGTCTGGTCACCTCTCTTGGCAAGAGCATCAAAGTCTGGTGACATCTTTGATGTAGAGATTCTCAGAACAGCTGACAAGTGGTCATTTGTTAAATTTGACCTGTGATGGGATTTGTGGTAAATCATGACGTTTGTTCACACACATACGTTACGTGGACCCGAATAAAACAAGCATCCTTTAGGCTTTTTAATATTTGGAAACCTTGTTACATTCAGGGAGCCGTAGAACTGGTCTGTTGTTGCCGTTTTGTACCCCTCCTTCAAAGAGCTGTCACGTTGGATGTCGATGAGCGATGAGCGCCAATTGTGTGTCTGGCGGTGCTTTCTCACTGTCGAAAGACAAAAGGGTCCGTGATACAAGCTCCAGCTCAGTCTCAATCTTGGGTGAAGTCTGAGAAGAGGCGGGAAAACATTCAGATCCATCAAAGTGCTACTGTTTGTCTCAGTGCGGCACTGCGATATGGGCGAGTTCAGTGAGGCCCAGTGTTGGAAAATGAGCAAGAGACCGGCTGCTCATTTGTCTGGAGAACAATATAAGTTTGGTCTTGAATGCTTATCACGCTGGAATACAGTTCAATGCACAAGAACACCATTTCCTTTGCAGTTTCACATTCAGATCATTCAGATGCACCAATACGTCCACACCGAAAGTAAAGTCGCCCAGCCGGTCTGTCTTTCAACTCAGAGAAGTCGTCAGCTTTTACGAACCGTATCAACGAACATACCTATCTCCCCTCTGTTCCCACACACGGCCAAAGACTTTCCCCAGGCTTAGCCAACACACATTTGAATGGTATAACAAGTCCATTGAACAGCTGAATGAACTGACAATGGTTAAGCCCCCTTGCCCGTATGCTAGCTATGCTATTTTACCATTTGATGTGCCACTACGTAGCTTGCCTTAGTTACGGAGTCTTGAGTAGAGCACCGTTTAGTCAACTTATTTTGTTGGTTTTGAGGCCTTCCTTCTCCTTTTCCTGAGAGGACAGATTGCTAGCGTAGTTAGCATGTTTGCTTGAAAAATGACAATTGAGATTATATTCCTTAAAAACGGCAACACTTTCTTGGCATATCAGACATACCGCCATATGTCCAATATTAGTAAACACACGACATTCAGAGTCCACTTTTCTCATTTTCCAAGCACTCGTTTTGCATGTCAAAAGTTATCAAGCAATGAAGTGGCTATGAGGACTGAGCACATTTTGAATCTGACTGTAGGCCCAAATACAGAGCCTGCTGCCAGGCCACAGAGCTATCTATCGGAGGCTGTTTGTATATCATGGAATGAGTAATTTTAGGCCAAAAATTGTAACTCAAATATTATAATATTTAATACATTTTAAAAATGTCTCTGGCTGGATTGAAGTGCCCGGTGTGCCGTACTTTGCCCCACCCTTGGTCTAGGAACTAGGAACTAGGGTCTACGGACTAGGAACTAGGGTTTAGGGTCTAGGGACTAGGGTCTACGGACTAGGGTCTACGGACTAGGGTCTACGGACTAGGGTCTACAGACTTGGTACTAGGGTTTAGGGTCTACGGACTAGGGTTTAGGGTCTACGGACTAGGTACTGGGGTTTAGGGTCTACGGACTAGGGTCTACGGACTAGGGACTAGGGTCTACGGACTAGGTACTAGGGTCTAGGAACTAGGGTCTAGGAGCTAGGGTCTAGGATCTACGGACTAGGGTCTAGGAACTAGGGTCTAGGAACTAGGAACTAGGGTATATGGACTAGGGACTAGGGTTTAGGGTCTAGGGACTAGGGTCTACGGACTAGGGTCTACGGACTAGGGTCTACGGACTAGGTACTAGGGTTTAGGGTCTACGGACTAGGGTTTAGGGTCTACGGACTAGGTACTGGGGTTTAGGGTCTACGGACTAGGGTCTACGGACTAGGGACTAGGGTCTACGGACTAGGTACTAGGGTCTAGGAACTAGGTACTAGGGTCTAGGAACTAGGGTCTAGGAGCTAGGGTCTAGGATCTACGGACTAGGGTCTAGGAACTAGGAACTAGGGTATATGGACTAGGGACTAGGGCTTAGGGTCTACGGACTATGGACTAGGGTCTAGGAACTAGGGTCTACGGACTAGGGACTAGGGTTTAGGGTCTACGGACTAAGGTCTACGGACTAGGTACTAGGGTTTAGGGTCTATGGACTAGGGTCTACGGACTAGGGACTAGGGTCTACGGACTAGGTACTAGGGTCTAGGAACTAGGAACTAGGGTCTAGGATCTACGGACTAGGGTCTAGGAACTAGGGTATACGGACTAGGGACTAGGGTTTAGGGTCTACGGACTATGGACTAGGGTCTAGGAACTAGGGTCTAGGGTCTACGGACTAGGGACTAGGGTTTAGGGTCTACGGACTAGGGTCTACAGACCAGGGACTAGGGTCTACTGACTAGGGACTAGGGTCTACTGACTAGGGACTAAGGTTTAGGGTCTACGGACTAGGGTCTACGGACTAGGGTTTAGGGTCTACGGACTAGGGTCTAGGAACTAGGAACTAGGGTCTAGGATCTACACACTAGAGACTAGGGTTTAGGGTCTACGGACTAGGGTCTACGGACTAGGGACTAGGGTCTACGGACTAGGGACTAGCGTCTAGGAACTAGGAACTAGGGTATACGGACTAGGGACTAGGGTTTAGGGTCTACGGACTATGGACAAGGGTCTAGGAACTAGGAGCTAGGGTCTAGGGACTAGGGTTTAGGGTCTACGGACTAGGGACTACGGACTAGGGACTAGGGTCTACGGACTAGGGATTAGGAACTTTGCCCCACCCTTGGTCTAGGAACTAGGAACTAGGAACTAGGGTCTACGGACTAGGAACTAGGGTTTGGGGTCTAGGGACTAGGGTCTACGGACTAGGGTCTACGGACTAGGTACTAGGGTTTAGGGTCTACGGACTAGGGTTTAGGGTCTACGGACTAGGTACTGGGGTTTAGGGTCTACGGACTAGGGTCTACGGACTAGGTACTAGGGTCTAGGAACTAGGGTCTAGGAGCTAGGGTCTAGGATCTACGGACTAGGGTCTAGGAACTAGGGTCTAGGAACTAGGAACTAGGGTATATGGACTAGGGACTAGGGTTTAGGGTCTACGGACTATGACTAGGGTCTAGGAACTAGGGTCTACGGACTAGGGACTAGGGTTTAGGGTCTACGGACTAAGGTCTACGGACTAGGTACTAGGGTTTAGGGTCTATGGACTAGGGTCTACGGACTAGGGACTAGGGTCTACGGACTAGGTACTAGGGTCTAGGAACTAGGAACTAGGGTCTAGGATCTACGGACTAGGGTCTAGGAACTAGGGTATACGGACTAGGGACTAGGGTTTAGGGTCTACGGACTATGGACTAGGGTCTAGGAACTAGGGTCTAGGGTCTACGGACTAGGGACTAGGGTTTAGGGTCTACGGACTAGGGTCTACGGACCAGGGACTAGGGTCTACTGACTAGGGACTAAGGTTTAGGGTCTACGGACTAGGGTCTACGGACTAGGGACTAGGGTCTACGGACTAGGGTGTAGGAACTAGGAACTAGGGTCTAGGATCTACGGACTAGGGACTAGGGTTTAGGGTCTATGGACTAGGGACTAGCGTCTAGGAACTAGGAACTAGGGTATACGGACTAGGGACTAGGGTTTAGGGTCTACGGACTATGGACTAGGGTCTAGGAACTAGGAGCTAGGGTCTAGGGACTAGGGTTTAGGGTCTACGGACTAGGGACTAGGGTCTACGGACTAGGGACTAGGGTCTACGGACTAGGGACTAGGGTCTACGGACTAGGGACTAGGGTCTACGGACTAGGGATTAGGAACTAGGGTCTACGGACTAGGGACTAGGAGCTGGGGTCTAGGGACTAGGGTTTAGGGTCTACGGACTAGGGTCTACGGACTAGGGATTAGGAACTAGGGCCTAGGGTCTACGGACTAGGCACCTGGGACAGCTACTTCCTCTCGGTGGAAATCAGAGGAGTAGCCTGATTAGATCAGACTGCACAGTACTAACAATGGTAAGCAGGCTATATGCGGAGAACCAATCACTGTTGATCACCATAGAAGAGGCACAAACTACAGTAGCTAAAGTCTAACCCCTTAGGGAATGAATTTGGAAATTTAGATGGAGTCGTTTTCCCTCAATTTTAAGTTATTTTCCTTTGTTTCAAGGTCCTTGGTTGTCATCCTTTGCCTTTCTCATGAATAATATATGAGTTAGTGCTTTGTTAAGCGTGTGTGATGCTGTTTACAGATAGACATACTTTATGCGAAAGGAATCCAAGTTTATTAACCAGACTACATAATATACTGACAGAGTTACTGCTGAATTCAGATAATAATGACATACATACAGTAGTGAGATACTGAAATTATTAAATCAAATTCTGCACACTTGTTAGGTTTTTGTCAGTGTAGCTTCAACACAAGCAGCACTAATCCCTTGTCTCTCATTATGGACACTTACTTTCCTGTCAAATCATGAGTACTTTCACCTCTCTCAGCTGATTTATTTATTTAACTAGGCAAGTCAGTTAAGAACAAATTCTTATTTTCAATGACGGCCTAGGAACAGTGGGTTAACTGCCTGTTCAGGGGCAGAACAACAGATTTGTACCTTGTCAGCTACAGGGATATGAACTTGCAACCTTTTGGGTACTAGTACAACACGCTAACCACTAGGCTACCCTGCCTCCCCAGGTTATAATAAACCATTTGGGGAATTTGTTTTCTAGGTTTTCCTAGATGTTTGTGATGCTGTTTGCATATTGCTGACAGCCTAAATGGTCATGCATGATTATTCACTGTGGGAAAAATACAATGGGGACAGAGATGACTAGCACAGGACTGAATTTAAAATTGATGATGTTAATATTCCATAGTAGTGGGCCTCAGACGGGGTTGAACATGACTGACTTGCTGCCTAACTGGGCTTGGAAATCAGACCGGCTGCTGCTGTGAATGTGAATTCATTTCTCCTACACTGCTGGGAGACGGGGGAAAAATAAAAAAAAATCGACCTTAATTTGAGAAGTCTCCTCGCTTGAGCAGGAAAGGAGGTTGGGTCGGTTTGGTCGGTTTGGTCTGTGCTCCTCTCCCAGGTGAGAGCTGGGGCAGAGAGCGAAGTGATGGCCTCTGGGTAATTGAGGTGGTCTCCCGGACAGATGGGGAGGATTACGTATTTAAGCCGATCCAACGGGATATAACGGTAACTTTGTAGGAGAGAGAGCTGTCATGAGAGAGAGAGAGATGGAGAGAACAGCAGGGAGAGAGAGAAACAAAGAGAGCGAGAAAAAGGTAGAACAGAGATGTGGAGAGAGAGAGACAGAGAGAGAGGGGAGGAGGGAGAGAGAGAGAGAGAGAGAAAGAGGGGGGAGATAGAGAGAGCAGAGAGAGGACAGGCAGAGAGAGAGAGAGAGAGAGGACAGGCAGCGAGAGAGAGCAGAGAGAGAGAGAGGACGAGGGAGAGAGAGAGGGGGAGGGAGGGAGAGAGAGAGAGATGGAGAGAACAGCAGGGAGGGAGAGGAACAAAGAGAGCATGAGAAAGGTAGAACAGAGATGTGGAGAGAGAGAGAGACAGAGAGAGAGGGGAGAGAGAGAGAGAGGGGGAGGGAGAGAGAGGTGTAACAGAGAGGTGAATAGAAAAAGAGAGGTGGAACAGTGAGAGAGTGAGGTTGGGAGGGAAAAGGAGAGAGAGAAGTAGAACAGAGAGATGGAGAGAGAGAGAGAGAGAAATCTTCCCCAATATTTGGAACTAAGAACTGATCACCCCAATCCACAAAAATAGAGAAAGTTTTGACCCCAATAACTACCGTGGGATATGCGTCAACAGAAACCTTGGGAAAATCCTCTACATTATCATTAGCTGGCTCATACATTTCCCCAGTGAAAACAATGTCCCAAAATGGGACAAATACCACATTGAGACTCTGCATGAAGAATTCTGCAGAAATATTATCAGTGTACAAAGTAAAAAAACAAATAATGCATGCAGAGCAGAACTAGGCCGACACACCTGCTAATTAAAAAAATCCAGAAAAGAGCTGTTCAATTCAAAAACCACCTAAAAGGAAGTGATTCCCAAACCTTCCATAGCAAAGCCATCACCTACAGAGAGATGAACCTGAAGAAGAGTTCCCTAAGCAAGCTGGTCCTGGGGCTCTGTTCACAAACACTAACAGACCCCACAGAGCCCAAGGACAGCAACACAATTAGACCCAACCAAATCATGAGAAAACAAAAAGATAATTACTTGACACATTGGAAAGAAACAACAAAAAACAGAGCAAACTAGAAAGCTATTTGGCCCTAAACAGAGAGTACACAGCGGCAGAATACCTGACCACTGTCACTGACCCAAACTTAAAGAAAGCTTTGACTATGTACAGACTCAGTGAGCATAGCCTTGCTATTGAGAAAGGCTGCCGTAGGCAGACCTGGCTCTCAAGAGAAGACAGGCTATGTGCACACTACCCACAAGTGCAGCTGCGATACAGTTCCTTAGACATCAGCGCCACTATGGAGCACTGCTAGCTAGCCAATTACCCACAAAGAATTCACATCTATCTTTCATAATATTCAGTTTAAGACATTTTTGCCTGTTAAACAATCTGGTTAGCTACATTATTACAATTCACATATAGCTAGCTAATAGTTATAAAGTAAAACGTTTTGCTTTGTGTATATGTTGTTTTGGTCTCTATTATTGCCATTGTCCTGGCTGGAAGAAGGCTCAGTGAATGGGCAGGAGCAGCGTAAGGGGGAGTGTGAGTGCTTCTCAAATGGAATGTTTTGTACATTGTCCACACTCTTGTCCTCACAAGAACGTACTCAAGTGAACATCGTCGGAGTATAAGAGTTTGAAGCACGGTTGTATGCATATTGAGAAAACACCCAGAGTGGGGAGACAGAGTGGTTGTTTAGCTAGTCAAGGTGGGCAACACTAGCTCAACATAATTATAAAATGAAACACCAGCAGACAACAGTTCTCTAATATCAATCTTCTTCTCTCTGTTTTTTTCTTCCAGAACCCAGATTCACTTCACAGTGGCCATTGATTTCACTGCATCCAATGGTGAGGGCTGGTACCTTTCTACTACAGTCTGCTCTTACCAATTTATGACAAAAGACTGGGTAACGTTGTGGTTTCACCAAACACAAAGTCTATAATGAAACATGCAATCCCAATGCCATCCTATTTACAAAGCTATTGAAAATCACACTACAATACCATTACTGTGTTAGCTTTACTGACTGTGTTAGCTTTACTGACTGCGTTAGCTTTACTGACTGCGTTAGCTTTACAGACTGCGTTTGCTTTACTGACTGTGTTAGCTTTACTGACTGTGCTAGCTTTACTGACTGTGTTAGCTTTACTGACTGCGTTAGCTTTACTGACTGCGTTAGCTTTACTGACTGTGTTAGCTTTACTGAATTAAGACTGAGTTTCCATGTTGCTGGTCTTGGATGTCTCACTGTGAGAGTCTTCAGTCCAGTATGCTGCTTCACTCACCTCTAACCTCTGACCCTCCCTAGGTAACCCGTCCCAGTCCACCTCTCTACACTACATGAACCCGTACCAGATGAATGCATACGCCATGGCCCTGAAGGCTGTAGGAGAGATCATTCAGGACTATGACAGTGATAAGATGTTCCCTGCTCTGGGGTTCGGGGCCAAGCTGCCCCCTGATGGACAAGTCTCCCATGAGTTCCCCTTGGTAACTATCTATCATCATCATATGACTGCACACACAACCAAAACACACACACACACATGAGCACACACAACAGACACAGCTGGGTGCTATCTGATGTCCAATGAGTTCCCCCCAGTTAATCATCCTGTAACACCTACGGAACACCTACATGAGAATGTTAGTCATTGACTACAGCTCATCGTTCAACACCATAGTGCCCTCAAAGCTCATCACTTAAGCTAAAGACCCTGGGACTAAACACCTCCCTCTGCAACTGGAACCTGCCACATCTGCCACGCTGATTCTCAACACGGGGGCCTCATGGATACATACAGGGGGTACCGGTACAGTCAATGTGGCCTTATACAGCTCGTTGAGTGCGGCCTAAGTGCCAGCATCAGTTTGCAGGGGTAAATAGACATTTAATTTAACCTTTAACTAGGCAAGTCAGTTAAGAACAAATTCTTCTTTAGAATGACGGCCTACCCCGGCCAAACCCTAACCCGGACGATGCTGGGCCAATTGTGCACCGCCCTATGGGACTCCCAATCACAGCCAGTTGTGATACAGCCTGGAATCGAACCAGGGTCTGTAGTGACACCTCTAGAAGTGAGATGCATTGTCTTAGACTGCTGCACCGCTGGGGAGCCCACCTTCGCACGGCAAGTGCGGGGAGCTGGCACAGGATGCACTGGGCTGTGAAAGCACACTGGGGACACAGTGCGTAGAGCCGGCGGAGGATGTACTGGACCCTGGAGGCGTACTGGAGACCAGGAGCGCTGAGCCGGCACAACCCGTCCTGGACAGATACCCACTTTAGCACGACAAGTGCGGGGAGCTGGCACAGAACGCACCGGGCTGTGAGGGCGCACTGGAGACACAGTGCATAGAACCGGAAAACATGGCACCTGAACGGTGACCAACTCCACACGGTGAGTACAGGGAGTTGGTTCTGGTTCCCACCTTGGTTCTGCCAACCACCCCGTGTGCTCCCCCCAAAAACTGTTTTGAGGCTGCCTCTCGGGCTTCCGTCGTGGCCGCGAACCCCGGTGTCGTTGTTGTTGCTCCCTCGCTGCCTCCGTCTGCTCCCATGGAAGGTGATCCTTTCCAGCCAGGATTTCCTCCCACGTCCAGGATCCCTTCCTGTCCAATATATCCTCCCACGTCCAGGATGTCTGCTCCTCCTGGGCACGCTGCTTGGTCCGTGGGAGGTGGGATCTTCTGTCACGATCGTTGGAAGAATAAATGGACCAAGGCGCAGCGTGCGTAGAGTTCCACATGTTTAATTATTGAAACTCATCAAAACAACACAGAAACAAACGAAACGTGAAGTAATGGAGTGCTCACAGGCACCACACAAAAACAAGATCCCACAAAAACCCAATAGGAAAAGGCTGTGTGGTCCCCAATTAGAGACAACGATAGACAGCTGCCTCTGATTGGGAACCATACCAGGCCAACATAGAAATTAAACCTAGAATGCCCACCCTAAACACACCCTGACCTAACCAAATAGAGAAATAAAAGGATCTCTAAGGTCAGGGCGTGACAGATATGAGCATGCATAAATTAAAACACAGGTTTAATTTAAATATTTTATAGTGCAAATGGGCTTCTGTAAGCCTTAAGGATTCTTAAATCAATTAGGCTTAAATCAGCCAGTTAATGCGGATGGTGGTGAGCAGCCCATCGGCAGGGTATCCACCGCACCGTCTCACCCTCCTTTCTGATTAAGATTATTCACACATCTGACAATATGATGAAAACCATCCAACCAGCACACTTTCAAGGGTTTCTATTCTCATTTGCTGTAGAGTGAAGGTAGAATGATGTTGGTTTTAGGTTGGAGTTCTATCAAAATCCCTATCTGCGGAGCTTAAAGCCTGTCGCATGCTTCCCAGTCGAAACAGTTTGTGCATATATTATGAAAGTTTTTATTCATTTTGGTGTTCGGCAGGTTATTTTCTTCGGCTGTTTGCGCACAATTTTTTTTTTCTTGAGGCAAGTCGAAATTGGGTATCCGAAGTAGACGCACCTTCGTTGGTGTTTGATCAACAGTAGGAGTGGGAACTGTGAACCGGATTCTTCAATGATGTGTTTGCTGTCATTCAACGAGAGAGAGGAGAGAGTGCAGCAGCTAGTCCCTTCTTTCTGCAGTATACTACTTGTTCTCATGGACATTTTTTTCACTTGAGAAGTACTGCCCTGAACCTTTACATTTATATATATAAAATATATATAAAATATATATAAAATATTTATATTTGGTTTGTTTTTAGTCCTGGCCTTCCACTATTTCTGATGTCCATCTAGTTTCATTTCTATTTGCTATATATTTTTAACTGTGCTATTTCACAAAAGTGAAAAATCTGCAGAGCTGTGAAGGTTGTGTCCCCCCATATCTATAACATTATTTTGGTTGCAAGAATTTTGTATGATAATTTAAATTGAAAAATTCAAAGTTTTGAATCCGATGTTGTTTTGCGTGTCAATTCATAAACCATGTGCCATGGAGTCGGTAAATCAAAAATCTCTTCCCAACTATTTTACAATCTGTATGGTCCTTAACTAAATGAAACGGTATTTATTTTTGTTAATCACAATTTTCTTTAACCGGTTTTGGTCTATAATTCAGGGCCGACAGACAAGTTCCTTCCTTTTTCCCCTTATTCATTTAATAAATAGGCCCCTTTTAATTTTGTCTGGCTTGCCATTCCAAATAAAATGTAATATTTTTTGCTCATATCATTTTTTTTAAACTGGTTGCTAGGTGTAGGCCAAACCATTAGCAAATAGGTCAACTGTTATATGACTAAAGAGTTAATCAGGGGGGGTTTTCCACAAATAGGAAGGTTCCTTTCCATGGTAGCAATATCTTATTTATTTTTGCTTTAACTTTCTATTAAAATGTATTGGAGTGAGATCATTTCTTTCTTTCGGGAAATGAATACCGAGTATGTCAGACCATTTTATTGGTAAACTATACGGTAATGTCATTTATTTTTATTTTTTAGTGATCCAATATGTAAAATAGTACAATAGTATCATAATTTGGTTTTAATCCAGAGAGGTTAGAAAAAGTATCTAGATCCTCTATGAGGCTGTTGAGGGATTCTAATTGTGGATTTAAAAGAAAACAGGAATCATCAGCGCACAATGACAACTTTTTTTTTAAGCCCGAACATCTTAGTTATATGTAAAATTGTGCCACCTCCTGAGTAAAAACGTCAAAATTAATTACAGATTTCTTGATTTATCTTAGATTAATTCAGACTATTTTGAGGAAGTGTTACTGTCAATGTTGTTGCTACGGTGGCTTAAGAGGGACCAACAACAGTAATACTGCCACTTTTTTCTCGTTTTACAAGTGAGGTCCTTAGGGAGTATGCGAGCACAGATGTCCGCTTCTCCTCGCCGAGTTCTGCTAGGAGCAAAATAAACCGATAGATGCGCACTCCTTTACACTCACATCGTCGATTCCCTCACTATATTATCCTGATTATATTTCAGAAATGAACCATTCAAAAAGGTGAATGGAACCTGATTAACTAATTCAGGTAACATGTTTGTATTTTCTCCTTCACAGAATGGCAACATAGAGAACCCCTACTGCAACGGAATGGAGGGGATTCTACAAGCATACCATCAGAGTCTAAAGACTGTACAACTCTACGGACCCACCAACTTCGCTCCGGTTGTCAACCACGTGGCAAAGTGAGTCATTGATGAAAGTATGCTAATACTAATCTAGAGAATACCGTTGCTGGTGTTTAAAATAATACTGAGATAAAGGACCAACTCTTTGGTCCTAAGCTGCTGTATGTAAAATATTGTGTGCTTTAGCTTGGAAAAGAAATACAATGCCTTCAGAAAGTATTCATAAATTTATTCCACATTTTATTGTGTTACATACAGCCTGAATTAAAAATGGATTAAATTGTTTTATTTTTCTCAACCATCGTCACACAATAACCCCTAATAACAAAGTGAGAAAATATATGTTTCAATTGTAATTGTATTGAAAATGAAATACAGAAATATCAAATTTACATAAGTATTCACACCCCTGAGCCAGTACATGTTAGAATCATCTTTCGCAGTGATTACAGCTGTGATTCATTCTGGTTAAATCTCTTTGCACATCTGGATTGTACAATACTTGCACGTTATTATTATCTTAATTCCTCAAGCTGGTGATTGTTCATTGCTAGACAGCCATTTTCAAGTCTTTCAATAGATTTTCAAGCCGATTTAAGTCAAAACTGTATCTAGGCCACTCAGGAACATTCAATGTTGTTTTGGTAAGCAACTCCAGTGTATATTTAGCCTTGTGTTGTAGGTTATTGTCCTGCTGAAAGGTGCATTTGTCTCCCAGTGTCTGTTGGAAGCAGACTGAACCAGGTTTTCCTCTAGGATTTTGCCTGTGCTTAACTCTATCCCCTTTATTTTCATCAACAACAAAAAAACTACCCAGTTCTTGCCAATGACACGCATACCCAGAACATGCTGCAGCCACCACTCTGTAACTGTTTTAGAATCACCCTTTCCCTTCATGGTGAATTCCCTGAGCGGTTTCCTTCCTCTCCGGCAACTGAGTTAGAAAGGACACATGTATCTTTGTAGTGACTGGGTGTATTGATACACCATCCAAAGTGTAATGAATAACTTCAACATGCTCAAAAGCAGGGCTTCTTAAACCTTTTCAGCCTGGGACACAATTTAGAAATTCTGTCTTTTCCTGGGACCTAAACATGCAACTAAACATAGATATCTGTACATTTCATTGTACTTATGCCAATTAACAAATGCAACGTAGACAAATAACAATTAAATGAAATACCTATATATATATATATATATATACATATATATATATAGCGTGTCAATTAGAAATGTCCTTGTTTTTAAAAGGAAAGCAAAAGTGTTATGGACAGACTAATCTAAGTTTGAGTTGTTTGGATCACAAAGAAGAACATTCTGTCAAGCATGGTGGAGGCAATGTGATGGTCTGGGGGGGCTTTGATGTTGATAAAGTGGGAGATTTGTACAGGGTAAAAGGGATACCACAGGGTATGGCATGGCGTGGCAAAATGGAGTGATAGCCTTCTGTTGAAGGAATTCTAAATTCCTCTGTATTATTTCCCAATCAGAATTAAATACTCTGTCAATGCATTCGAAGGGTTTGTAAGACCCTATATATTTATAAGAATGGACAGAGCCCCAGTCTTAAAAGTCAGGTAACAGCGTTTAATTCAAGAGAGTACTGGTACATACACATTTTTCCACAGGTTATAAACTGAAAATGACGTCAGCGTTTTCTAAATGTTCTATCTCTTCATGACACGGGTAGAGAGGCCCTATAGTTCTCGAGCCTTCCCTCCTCGCCTGAAGCCAAGGTCAGTCAGTGTAAATCAGCATTCTAGACAGTCTGGAGATAGTCCGTCCCTGCCATCTGGAGATAGTTCATTCATTTGTACAAAGGAACAGTCCGTCATTGTTACTAAACTCTGGGAGCAAGAGAGAAAATTCATTATGTACAGTACATAATAGCATTTGGACTAGTCAGTCCTGATTGAAATGTATACATAATTAGTCATCATTGATACAAATTCCCTTAACACCTTCCTTCTATCACTCCATTTTGCAACGCCATGCCATACCCTGTGGATGGCGGTTAATTGGAGCCAATTTCCTCCTGCAACACGACAATAACCCAAAGCACAGCTACAAACTATGCAATAACTATTTAGGGAAGAAGCAGTCAGCTGGTATTCTGTCTATAATGGAGTGGCCAGCACAGTCACCGGATCTCAACACTATTGAGCTGTTGTGGGAGCAGCTTGACCGTATGGTACGTAAGAAGTGCCCATCAAGCCAATCCAATTTGTGGCAGGTGCTTCACGGCGCATAGGGTGTAATCTCTTCAGATTACCTCAACAAATTGACAAACTAGAATGCCAAAGGTCTGCAAGGCTGTAATTGCTGCAAATGGAGGATTATTTGACGAAACCTAACACTCTTAGGTTGGAACTGTTGCTGTTAAAATACAAATAAATAATTTAAATTCTGAACTGATCGATCACATCACACAGATGTAGACCAGAAAACATACACACACAGTCCTAATGAGAGGTGTGTCACTGGTTTTTCAACAAGCAGGTCTATTCAGGGCTCAGTTAGTGACGGTGCAACACTGAGGTGATGCTCAGCATTAAGTCTGTTTCTTTACTTGTTTCTAAAGGATGCTATAGTTGAGAACCCTGACTGCCATAGGTACAGTGCCTTACGGAAAAGGCACTGGATAAGGCACTCAGACCCCTTGACTATTTCCACATTTTGTTACGAAACAGACTCATTTTAAATTGGATTAAATAAACTAAAAATCCTCAGCAATCTACACACAATACCACACAGAGCTTGAGAGGATTTGCAGAGAATAGGAGAAACTCCCCAAATACAGGTGTGCCGAGCTTGTAGCATCGTACCCAAGAAGACTCAATGCTGTAATCCCTCCAAAAGATGCTTCAACAAAGTACTGAGTAAAGGGTCCGAATACTTATGTAAATGTGATATTTAAGTTTTTTATATATATATAAATTAGCAAAAAATTCTAAACCTGTTTTTGCTTTGTCATTATTGGCTATTGTGTGCAGATTGATGAGGGCAAAAAAACAATCTAATCAATTTTGTGAATAAGGCTGTAACCTAACAAAATGTGTAAAAAGTCAAGGGGTCTGAATACCTTCCGAAGGCACCGTATGGGGTGCCAAACTGGATCAGAACAACTACTGCTTTCTCAGCTAGGCAGGAGACTGCTTCCTGCTGTAGATGAGCAACCCAGAACTGAGTGAGTGTGTTTGTCTCAAACATAATCTTGCGTCAATCAGTGTATTCCAGTTCAGAATACAAATGATTTATTGTATTTTAACAGCAACAGTTTATTTTCTCCATCTTCATCGGTATGGTTACTTAGGGTTGCACTATCAGTAGCTAGATAGCTTGCTTTGGCTAGCGTTAGCTAATAGCTGTGTACAAGTGGATTGTTTAAAAGAGAAACTCACATCTACTATTATGAGAGATGGTATTCCCTTATTTCAACTTCAACTGTTATAAAATGACAAAAATGACTTGCTAGCTGACTGACTCTTCCACTGTCGACGCATTGTTTCCTGAAGCATTCTGCCCTATTCTGAAATAATTGTTAGTTTTGAGAGACTCATTACTAAGCAATTCCCTGCACAAAACACGTTGCTGGCACTCCTCGTTATTTCTCAAGGTTTGTATTAAACCAAGAGAGAGAAACTCATCGCTGTATTTGCGTTTCATGACAATTGAGCTCAGTCAGAACTTGTTGCTAGCTTGAGTCCATTCGATGACAGCGGTGAGTGATGACGAGTGGGAATGACAAGCCAGTGGCTGACAGCGCATCATCTGCTGATGAACAAAAGCACTGCAGCGTGTGAGTCGTGGAGTGAAAACTACCGGAAACAGATCCGGTAAACCGTGAAGCACACTGGAATCTTCCACCCACTCACACAGCTGCCAAACTGAGCAGAGACACCGCTGCTAAGCAGAGTGCACACTGAACAGAGAGTGCAGTTGCATTTGGCCAAAATCAATTCCTGTAATTAATAAAATGATTATACATTTACTCTGACATGTCGCGACCTACCATTAACAGGTCCGCAACCCATACTTTAAGGGTACTCAAAGGAATATTCAATGTCTGTTTTTTTTTACCCATCTACCAATAGCCCATGACGACAAAGCGGAACTGTTTTTTAGAAATTTGTGCAAATTTATTCAAAAGAAAACACAGAAATACCTTATTTACATAAGTATTCAGACCCTTTGCTATGAGACTCAAAATTGAGCTCATGTGCATCCTGCTTCCATTGATCATCCTTAAGATGTTTCCACAACTTGATTGGAGTGCACTTATGTTAAATTCAATTGCTTGAACATGATTTGGACAGGCTCAAACCTGTCTATATAACTTGATTGGAGTCCTCCTGTAATAAAATCAATTGATTGGACATGATTTGGAAATGCACACACCTGTCTATACAAGATTCCACAGTTGACAACGCATGTTAGAGCAAAAACCAAGCCATGAGGTTGAAGAAATTGTCCGTAGAGCTCCGAGGCAGGATTGTGTCAAGGCACAAATTTCTGCAGCATTGAAGGTCCCCAAGAACACAGTGGCCTCCATTATTCTTAAATGAAAAAATATTGGCACCACCTAACCTCTTCATAGAGCTGGCCACCCGTCCAAACTGAGCAATCAGGTGGAAGGGCCTTGATCAGGAAGGTGACCAAGAATTCGATGGTCACTCTGACAGAGCTCCAGTGTTCCTCTGTGGAGATGGGAGAACCTTCCAGAAAGACAACCATCTATGCAGAACTCCACCAATCAGGCCTTTATGGTCGAGTGGTCAGACAGAAGCCACTCCTTAGTAAAAGGCACATGACAGCCTGCTTGGAGTTTGCCAAAAGGTACCTAAAGGACTCTCAGACCACGAGAAGCAAGATTATCTGGTCTGATGAAACCAAGATTGAACTCTTTGGCCTGAATGCCAAGCGTCACATCTGGAGGAAACCTGGCACCATCCCTACGGTGAAGCATGGTGGTGGCAGCATCGTGTTGTGAGGATGTTTTTCAGCGACAGGGACTGGTAGACTAGTCAGAATTGAGGGAAAGATGAACGGAGCACAGTACAGTACAGCGAGATCCTTGATGAAAACCTGCTCCAGAGCGCACAGGACCCCAGACTGGGGCTATGGTTCACCTTCCATCAGGACAACGACCCTAAGCACACTGCCAAGATAAGACAGGAGTGGCTCCGGAACAACTCTCTGAATGTCCTTGAGTGAACTAACCAGAGGTCTGACTTAAACCTTAATCTTAAATCTATCCTCTCTGGCGAGACCTGAAAATAGCAGTGCAGAAACACTCCCCATCCAACCTGACAGGGCTTGAGAGGATCTGCAGAGAAGAGTGGGAGAAACTCCCCAAATACAGCTGTGCCAAGCTTGTAGCGTCCTACCCAAGAGGAATCGCTGCCAAAGGTGCTTCAACAAAGTACTGAGTAAAGGGTCTCAAACTTATGTAAATGTGATATTACAGTTTATTTATTTAAAAAATAAATCAAATCTAAGAAATCCATTTTAGAAAAAGACTGAATAACCAAATGTGAAAAAAGTCCAACTGAAAAGTTTCCGAATGCACTGTATGTGCAGAGGTAAAAGGGGACTAGGCAACAGGATATACGATAAACAGAGTAGTAGCAACTTGTATGTGAGTGAGTGTGGGTGTGTGTAAAGTCAGTATGAATTAATGTGCATATTATGTATGAGTGAGCAGATGGTGGAGTGAGCGTCTCTGTGTGTGTTGGAGTGGCAGTGTGTGTGTGAGTGTGTAGGGCCCTGTGAGTGTGTAGGGTCATATGAGTGTGTAGAGCCCTGTGAGTGTGTAGGGTCTGTGAGTGTGTAGGGCCCTGTGAGTGTGTAGGGTCCTGTGAGTGTGTAGGGTCCTATGAGTGTGTAGGGTCTGTGAGTGTGTAGGGTCCTGTGAGTGTGTAGGGTCCTATGAGTGTGTAGGGTCCTATGAGTGTGTAGGGTCTGTGAGTGTGTAGGGCCCTGTGAGTGTGTAGGGCCCTGTGAGTGTGGGTGTGTGTAAAGTCAGTATGAATTAATGTGCATATTATGTATGAGTGAGCAGATGGTGGAGTGAGCGTCTCTGTGTGTGTTGGAGTGGCAGTGTGTGTGTGAGTGTGTAGGGCCCTGTGAGTGTGTAGGGTCATATGAGTGTGTAGAGCCCTGTGAGTGTGTAGGGTCTGTGAGTGTGTAGGGTCCTATGAGTGTGTAGGGTCTGTGAGTGTGTAGGGTCATATGAGTGTGTAGAGCCCTGTGAGTGTGCATAGAGACATTGCAAAGATTGAAATAAAAGGTCAATAAAGATACAAGGTCAACTCAGACAGTCCATGTGGCTATTTTGTTAGCCGTTTATCAGTCATATTGCTTGGGGATAGAAGCTGTTCAAGAGCCTTTTGGTGGCAGACTTGATGCACCGGTACCTTTTGCCGTGCGGCAGCAGAGAAAATAGTCTGTGGCTTGGGTGCTTGGGGTCTTTGGCAATTTTCGGCCTCAGTGATGTAAACGATCGAGGATGGTGCTATTGCCATACCAAGCAGTGATGCAGCGATGCAAGGTATCGTGTGTAGATAAGTGACACAAAATCTCAGTTTAATCCATGTTTAATTCACAGCATATGTGGGAAAAAGTCGGCGTTGTGTGACTACATTCTGAAGACACTGTACATGTGACTCTGGATGACATCACAATGATGTTTGTTTCCAACATTCCGGCTGTTTTCCTAAACAAGTTCAACTCTCTTTGGGTTTTGTTTCCTTGCCTCAATACTAACGAGTATCACGATACTGGTATCGTCCCAATATCCTGTTGTAAATCCAACTAATTGGCATGAGGTATCCTGGTTCCAGATATTTTTATACCGTCTTAACCATATGCTATAGTTGTTGTTTGGCATTACAATAGGAGTCGGCCATAGAGCACAAACAGATCTGGGACCTGGTTATAAGAGTCAGCTATACAACAGGATAAGCAGATCTGGCACTTGTCTTACATCACATGGCTGATGATCGTCATTCAACCTTATCTCAACCTTGGTTATAAAGCCAGTTGAAAACAAACCTTCAGGCAACCTTCAGCTCCACACTGGATAGGAATCAGACAGGCCATTAGATCCTGTAAACCAGCAAATAACTGTTGTTTTATGGGTGCGTTGTGACTTAATGAAGAGGAAATAAACAGTTGCCATGGTGACAGATGTAAGTGGAGGTCAAGTCTCAGGTCAGACTTATGAGTGCATGGACCCACGTTGTTGTTGTTGTTGTTGTGTGTGTGTGTGTGTGTGTGTGTGTGTGTGTGTGTGTGTGTGTTTGGTTCTACTTTCCTTGTGGAGACCAGAAGTCCTCATAGAACAAGGACAATTCAGACAAGTGGGGACATTCCGCCGGTTTCCACAAGGAAATATTTTAGGTTTAGGGGTAGAATTCGGGTTAGAATTAGGGTTTGAGTTACAGTAGAGGTTTAGGGTTAGGGTTAAGATAGGGAAAACATCATTTTGAATGGGGATCAATTGTTTGGTCCCCACAAGGATAGTAAAATGTGTGTGTGTGTGTGTGTGTGTGTGTGTGTGTGTGTGTGTGGGGCCCTGATGAGGCTAGATGTCCCTTTAATCTCCATAACAACAGTAATGTCTCAAGTCTGTGTTTGTCTGACCTCTCACTCAAACACACACACACACTCACGCTCACGGACACACACACACACACCCACACATGGGGACACACCATCCTTCTGATGCTGAACCCCTCCTTGTCTTTAATTAAAGTGTCAGCTCCAGACTCCAGCGAGCCAATCTTCTGACAAGCTAAATTAGAAAGCAGGAGAAAGGGCTCAACAACAACCCCCAGAGGTCCGGCTGAAATGTCAAAATGTCCTTAGCTTTGGCATAATGAGTGCTTGGATGTGTCTCTGTTGTCTCCTCTTCTCTAGTCACAATAAAAAGATCAGGATCAGAGTACAGTAGGAGAGCTGATTTAGGATCAGTTTTGCCTTTTAGATCACGAGGAATAAGATTACATGGACAGGAGGCAGCTGATCCTAGATCATAATGAATCAGATTACATGGACAGGAGGCAGCTGATCCTAGATCATAATGAATCAGATTACATAGACAGGAGGCAGCTGATCCTAGATCATAATGAATCAGATTACATGGACAGGAGGGTTCTGATCCTAGATCATAATGAATCAGATTACATAGACAGGAGGGTTCTGATCCTAGATCATAATGAATCAGATTACATTGGACAGGAGGGAACTGATCCTAGATCATAATGAATCAGATTACATTGGACAGGAGGGCTCTGATCCTAGATCATAATGAATCAGATTACATTGGACAGGAGGGCTCTGATCCTAGATCATAATGAATCAGATTACATTGTACAGGAGGGAGCTGATCCTAGATCATAATGAATTAGATTACATTGGACTGGAGGGAGCTGATCCTAGATCATAATGAATCAGATTACATTGGACAGGAGGGCTCTGATCCTAGATCATAATGAATCAGATTACATTGGACAGGAGGGAGCTGATCCTAGATCATAATGAATCAGATTACATTGGACAGGAGGGCTCTGATCCTACATCATAATGAATCAGATTACATTGGACAGGAGGGAACTGATCCTAGATCATAATGAATCAGATTACATTGGACAGGAGGGAGCTGATCCTAGCCTCTGAGAGGCTTAATATACACCGCCCCTGGTCAAATCATAAACCCACCTGGCAATCAATAATAACTCTAAAAATAATACAGAAATACAGTGGTTTGCAATTCTAAACACATGAGTAAATGTTTCATGTTATGGACAGCTAGGGATGGGTGATGGAATCTAGGTCACTTACATACAGAACACTGCTGAGTCTATGATGTGGCTCATCACAAGCACTGGGCCTCGGAGATTTAGAAGTCACAGTGTGTGTGTGTGTGTGTGTGTGTGTGTGTGTGTGTGTGTGTGTGTGTGTGTGTGTGTGTGTGTGTGTGTGTGTGTGTGTGTGTGTGTGTGTGTGTGTGTGTGTGTGTGCCTTTGACAGGTCAGAGTTAGAGATCAGCTTTTAGGGCTCGATTCATACATGCGGTGAGGAGACCATTGGAAAGCAGACCGTGAGAGGAAAGAACAAGGATGCTGTCAATGGCGGACATTAGAAATAATCATACAAAGTGGACATTTGTCAAATTCGTGATCATTTTTGTGTTCTAACAGGCCCACAAACTGGTTCCTAAAATCCGATTTGGATATATGTCTGCTAAATGCTAACTCCCATTCGTATAAGCTGGTAGCATAGCTAGCCATATAGAAATTGGTGGTGGAACTTGAAGACATTTTTAAGTGTAATGCAGTTCATTGGTGACGATGGGGTTGACATCAAAACAAGCATTATACTCCGATGTTTACCTCAACCTAGTGTGATATACCCATACAGATATAGGATCTTAATTTGATCACCCTGTTGCAGGAGAACTTAAAAAAATAAAAAATAACATCCTAGATCTGTACTGAATGAACCATTTTGATGTGGGGCAATGAGGAGATTCGGAATCTTTACCCCACGGGGGACGTGTGAGTGGTGTTGCCATGGAATTTTCATTGTTCTGGTCGAGTTCGATGGATCTCTTTACCGCCTCTATCCGTAGCATTGAAGATCTCCGTTGCAGTGCGATTTACATTGAAAGGTATACGTTCTCACTTTCTCGGAGGCTGCATTCATGGTAAACGCTGAAGATGTCGGCTCAATCGGAAATGACCTTGAAAGGAATACTTCTGGATTTGAACTTGTGGATACCATTTTTATGTCTCTACATGCAGTTTAAAGGAAGTTTCTAACTAGCGTTAGCACAAATGGCTGGAAGCGTGCTAGTAGATGCCACAGACTTCCAGTCATTGTGCTAACGCTAGTTAGCATTGGCTCGCGGAACTACCTTCATACTGGACGTAGAGACATAAATCTGAAATCAAATCAAATCAAATATATTTATACAGCCCTTCGTACATCAGCTGATATCTCACTGCATGGGTCATTGTTGTTGGTCACCATACTTTCTCTCTACAGTTGGCTATGTGAGGAGCTCTGCTATTCCATGGAACACCTCCCCTTTCTACTCTCCTATTTGGACCTGCCTGTAGGATTGTCTCCCCTTCCTCCCCTGTCACTCCTGGTCAATGCAGTCCAATCAAATCAAATGTATTTATATAGCCCTTCGTACATCAGCTGATATCTCAAAGTGCTGTACAGAAACCCAGACTAAAACCCCAAACAGCAAGCAATGCCGGTTTAGAAGCACGGTGGCTAGGAAAAACTCCCTAGAAAGGCCAAAACCTAGGAAGAAACCTAGAGAGGAACCAGGCTATGTGGGGTGGCCAGTCCTCTTCTGGCTGTGCCGGGTGGAGATTATAACAGAACATGGCCAAGATGTTCAAATGTTCATAAATGACCAGCATGGTCAAATAATAATAAGGCAGAACAGTTGAAACTGGAGCAGCAGCACGGCCAGGTGGACTGGGGACAGCAAGGAGTCATCATGTCAGGTAGTCCTGAGGCATGGTCCTAGGGCTCAGGTCCTCCGAGAGAGAGAAAGAGAGAAGGAGAGAATTAGAGAATGCACACATAGATTCACACAGGACACCGGATAGGACAGGAGAAGTACTACATAGAACATGGTACACTGAACAAAAGTGTTGAACGCAACATGTAAAGTGTTTGTTCCATGTTTCATGGGCTGAAATAGATCCCAGAAATGTTATGCGCAAAAAGCATTTCTTATTTCTCGTAAATTTTGTGCACACGTTTTGCCAAGATAATCCATTCACCTGGCATATCAATAAACTGATTAAAAAGCATGATCGTTACACAGGTGCACCTTGTGCCATTGGACAATAAAAGGCCACTCTAAAATGTGCAGTTTAGTCACACAACACAATGCCACATATGTCTCAAGTTATGGTATGTGCATAAGCTTCGGACAACGAACACAATTGCATTTTATCGATGGCAATTTGAATGTGAGGAGATACTGTGACGAGATCCTGAGGCACATTGTCGTGCCATTCATCCACCGCAATCACCTCATGTCTTAGCATGAAAATGCACGGCCCCATGTCGCTAGGATCTGTACACAATTCCTGGAAGTGCCCCATTTCTTTCATGGCCTGCAAACTAACAAGACATGTCACCGATTTAGCATGTTTGGGATGCTCTGGATCGACCTGGATGACACCGTGTTCCAGTTTCCGCCAAAACGTCGCACAGCCATTGAAGAGGAATGGAGCAACATTGCACAGGCCACAATCAACAGCCCTGATCAACTCTATGCGAAGGAGATGTGTTGTGCTGCATGAGGCAAATGGTGGTCACACCAGATACTGACAGGCTTTCTGATCCAGACCCCTATCTTTTTTTAAGGTATCTGTGACCAACAGACACATATCTGTATTCCCAGTCATGTGAAACCCATAGATTAAGGGCCTAATGAATTTATTTCAATTCACTGATTTCCTTATATGAACTGTAACTCGGTCAACTATTTGAAATTGCTGCATGTTTCGTTTATATTTTTGTTCAGTATAGATTAAAGGGCTTTATTGCCAAAATCTCAAAAGTATCCCTTTAAATGTCAGTCTTCAGCGCAACCAATTTAGTTAGGCCCTGCATTATGTTACTGAACATCTACGGCTCCAATGACTTCTAGAATGTCCCGGTATGTCATCATCAGTATTGGAAGGGGGCAATTCTTATCTTATCTTTGAGCCCCTAACTTGTTGTGGCTCTGTTCTCTCCCAGGTACGCAGCGGCCGTACAAGACGGTTCTCAGTACTTTGTCCTGCTCATCATCACAGACGGAGTCATATCAGACATGGCCCAGACCAAGGAGGCCATTGTCAACGTGAGTGGTCTGCTGGATGCTCCCATTACCCATAATCCTCCTTTGCCCTCTATCTCCCTGTCTCTCTCTCTCTCTTTTTCCCTCTTTCTCTCCCTCTCTGCTTTACGGGTGCTTTTACTGTAACTCACTATAGCACCTTTTTACCTCTGCTAGCTTCAAGCCAAAGTCAATGTATGTTTTTCTGCTGCTTTGAAGAAGTAGGCCGATGTTCAGTTCTATTATCTGCTCAAGTTGTTTCGCTGTTGTTTGGATGTTCTTTTATTTTTGTTTGACCCAACTTAAGTTTTTGTATATAGGAACATCAATTAGTTTATAATAGCGCTGCACTTTACATTAACGCTTGTTTGTGGGCTTCTAAAATTGTTTGTTTGTTCACGAAAAGCCCCTTGAATCCACTTTGTATCTCTGGCCTTGGGAATACACAGAGTGTGTCTACTGTTCAATGGGGGAGCAGCACGCCATCCTGACCTCTGATGACCTCTAACCTCTGACCTCACAGCAGACTGGGTTTAAAGGGAATTTGCGACTGTTAGTCAAACCATTAGAACAGCCACACCTTCCTTTTAAGATCTTGTCTGCTGCTCTATCCTGCGTCCGCCGAGCCTTCTAACCTGCCTCAACCGAGCCAAGCCTTCTAACCTGCCTCAACCGAGCCAAGCCTTTTAACCTGCCTCAACTGAGCCAAGCTTCTAACCTGCCTCAACCAAGCCAAACCTTCTAACCTGCCTCAACCGAGCCAAGCCTTTTAACCTGCCTCAACTGAGCCAAGCTTCTAACCTGCCTCAACCCGAGCCAAGCCTTTTAACCTACCTCAACCGAGCAAACCCTTTTAACCTGCCTGAACGAGTCAAGCCTTCTAACCTGCCTCAACTGAGCCAAGACATTTAACCTGCCTCAACCGAGTCAAGCCTTTTAACCCGTCTCAGCCTTCCAACCTGCCTCCGCCAATAATTTGTACCTGTCTCAGCATTCCAACCTGCCTCTTTTCAACTTGCCTCAGCCAAGTCTTATTTCCTGTATCAGCCAAGGCTCTACCTCTAACCAACCTCAACTAACTCAACCAAGTCTTCTTTCCTGTATCAGCCAAGGCTCTACCTCTAACCAATCTCAACTAACTCAAGCAAGTCTTATTTCCTGTATCAGCCAAGGCTCTACCTCTAACCAACCTCAACTAACTCAACCAAGTCTTATTTCCTGTATCAGCCAAGGCTCTACCTCTAACCAACCTCAACTAACTCAACCAAGTCTTCTTTCCTGTATCAGCCAAGGCTCTACCTCTAACCAACCTCAACTGACTCAACCAAGCCTTCTAACCTGCTGCCTTGGCCCTGCTTTCTGTGTTCTGCCATCGCATTTACAGTCCTGTCAACTAGAATCACTATTCTCAACACAGGCACAAAAGACTGAATTACTTGTTTATTTGGAGTCGAATCCTTTGCTGCTGTCAGTTGTCTTCAATTGTTTTCTTTGAACTCGTCCATACTGTCCTGCCGATTTAGTTTAGCATGTCTCTTTGGAGTCCACCTTACCCTCCAGTCCCCCACTCGCCTGCCCGTTTACCAGGCCAGCCTTTGGGCTAAATATTAGCTCCAACCCCTATCTTTGATGTTTCACAGATCTCTCTTTAACTTAACTCTCCACTAAGGGCAGTGGTTTATACAGGAGGGCCTACTCTCTTCCTTTTCTGTCAGGGCAGAACAGCAGAATCACCATGGCCCATAATTCATTTGGGCCACTATTACATCACTGTATATCTGTGTCTCAAATTGCACCATATTCATTTTTTAGTGCACTACTTTTGACCAGAGCCCTATGAACCCTGCTTAAAACTAGTGCACTACATATGGAATAGGCTTCCATTTGGAATGCGGTCAATGTGTTGGCAGTTTATACCCAACCCCTCACAGGGGAGGGTGGGGGAGGGGCTGCCTCGCTGACTGGTTTGTCATGCAGAGAGGATGGTTGGAATAAAATTCATGAATATTTTAAAGATTTTAGAAACTTCCAGGTTTGCTTCTGCAGGCCGGAAAATACTATTACAGCCAGGGACAGGTAGAGATCAAACTATTGGGTTTGCAATTATTTTTGCAGTCCAAAAATAGATGGTATTTCAACAGCTTGCTGGAGTAGGATCCCCTGGGTTTGACAAAATAATGTATGTTTGTGGTTCAGTCTTCATGAGAATATGATGTGGCGTTTATTGATACAGGTGTGTTGATTAAATAGAAAAATATGTTAAGAGTTTCCGTGTGAGAGAAAGTGAAAGAGGGAGAGTGAGAACTAGAGAAAGAGCACACCAATATGCACACACACACACACACACACACACACTGCATCTTCTCCACATCCGAATGTGTTTTCACCACAGGCATTTATCATTAATTCATACCACAGAGCTTTCACCGTATATCTCCCAATATAACATATTGCAGCATCAAACTTTGGGTGGTGGTGGCAGGAGGATAAATCATAGATTGGTCCTATTACGTTAATGTAGTGGAATAGAGACACAGTTCAGATAAGCAGAGAGGAGTAAGAGTTACAGTGTACAGTGCAGGGGCATTTTAGATCATTGAGGCCAGCTCATTGATGCCAGCTCATTGATGCCAGCTCACGCACATCGTCTTTCGCTTCCAAAGCACCCGTTCATAATTAGCTGGTTTAAAGCAGCGTCCCGTCCCCAGTGAAAGTAGCGTCCCTGACATTTACTATGCTGCTTTACCAGGCACCCTAAATAAGAGATGGTGGAAGTGTATTTCACTGTTGGGAGGGAGTGATGCACTGTAAGCATTTTGGCTCTGCTGTGTTCTCCTCCTCTGTACTTGCTCTCTACAGAACACACTGTATTAACACTGTGGACAATATCCTATGCTATTTTGTACATTCTACCGTTTACTATTACGTTGGCTATACTGTAGTAGTTTGCCTAGACAAAATATTCCATGACTGACTCAAATCTTTTACTTTTAAAATGGTCTACTGTAAAACTGATATTCCTTGTGGCAGCAATACATCCACACATGGCTAAAGAGAATGTATTTCTCAACCTCCAGAGAATTCTGCTGGATATGGACAAATCGTTCTGAGTTTTTTTGCAATTCTGATGCATTTCCCCAGACTGACTGATCAATTAGAGCTGAGCTGAACAGTGTGACCAGCAAACAGGGAATTGTCAGCAAATGCAGTGTTTCGGTTATCTTCTCTGTGCAATGCACATTTTTTTTGTCTTTCGTCCAATGGCCTCCTTGTATCTTGCTGCCCTGTGCGACAGGATTAGCAGACTGGTGTCTACTGTTGTGAAGGAAGTAGCACTGCTACTGTGTCACTGAATAAACCCAATACAATACACACAGTTTCAATAGTGAACAACTGCATTGTTTGAGGGTGTCAGATGGGTTTGTGACAGATTTTGTTTTGTAAATATTTTTGATCAGCCCTCTTCAGAATCTTTTTTTTTGGGATCAATTATTTTTATTTAGCAAAATACACTAAACAAAGACAACTTCCTGTATGAACGTTTAATGACTTAAGCTTTTGCCCACGTAAGAACTCAAAAACACCCTGTCAGAATGTTGACAATATCACATCGACTTCTTTGTTCGTCACTCTTTGTTTGTTCTCCGCAGGCTGCTAAGCTTCCAATGTCTATCATCATTGTTGGAGTCGGCCAAGCTGAGTTTGATGGTGAGATTGACCCCCGTCATACTTCTTTCACGATATTTCAATGTTTTTTTTGTTGTTGTTTTTTTCATTTATAATTAGCAGATAGCGATGTCAAGGTAATACACTGAGTATACCAAACATTAGGAGCACCTTCCTAATATTGAGTTGCACCCCCAGGTACTAACTTGCCTAGTTAAATAAAGGCTCAATTTAAAAAAAATGTTTTATACATTTTGCCAGCAGAATAGCCTCAATTCGTCAGGGCATGGACTCTACAAGGTGTTGAAAGCGTTCCACAGGGATGCTGGCCCATGTTAACTCCCAATGCTTCCCACAGTTGTGTAAAGTTGGCTGGATATCCTTTGGGTGGTGGACCATTCTTGATACACACGGGAAACTGTTGAGTGTGGAAAAACCCAGCAGCGTTGCAGTTCTTGACACAAACTGGTGCGCCTGGCCCCTACTACCATACCCTTTTCAAAGGCACTTTTCACCCTCTGGATGGCACCCATGTCTCAATTGTCTCAAGGCTTAAAAATCCTTATTTAACCCGTCTCCTCCCCTTCATCTACACTGATTTGAAGTGGATTTAACAAATGACATCAATAAAAGCTTTCACCTGGATTCACCTGGTCAGTCTACAGTATGTTATGGAAAGAGCATGTGTTCATAACGTTTGTATACTCAGTGTATGTTTCTAGATGGGAAATGGAAATTAATTCAAAAGAGACTCTTATAAAGCTGCTGCTGGTCAGAAAGAGTATTATTTCACTATGTGGCTAAGAGAAAGAAAACACGTTCACACAATGTCTTTAACTTCGTCCTTGACCTATGCTGGGGAAATAACAACTAAAAACATTTGCATAAATAATCAACACAACTCAAATAAGAAATTCCTCTGTCAAATATGCCAAGTGTTCTGTCATTGATGTACAATAATAATGCAATAGCATTAAGGTAGGAGGTGATAGAGGGGGGGGGGGGGGGGGGGGGCAGTTTCAGTGTGAGGGATCTTAGCTAATTGGCAGTTTGGTGGAAGTCCCTAGTTAATAAGCCATTCACAGCTGTTGCATACAATCTGAATATTTTAAGCATATGGTCACTACTTTGATTCTCGCCATTTTGGTGTGTTGTTTACTGTAACAGTGGCTGGCTGTTACAGAAGCTGGCTGGTGTTTTAGTTTTAAATATTCTTCTTTTACATGGTTATTTACGATGCTGGGAATGTTCTCATGAATATTAAAGGCAGTTATTATAATTGATTAGGAGGCATAGGCAGCGCATCCATAAGGCTAAGGGAAGCTAAGATTTCCCTAAAGTAAATATGAATTAAATTGCCCAACATTATGCAGCCTAATTAGCTTACTCCTGTCTATACAGAAGTAAATCAAATGTTCAAAATAGGCTACTGTACCAGAAAGCATGATTTAGCCACAGAGGATCATAAAAAAAAAAAAATGCAAAAAATAAATAAATAAAATAAATGATTGTTGAGTTGCGACTGTCAGTGAAAAGCAGAGAGACCCGGCCATGGCATATCACAATATTTAAAAACAACATTGCGGAAAAAACGTTTGAAAAGAAAATGGCTATTGTTGTGAAGCGATTACAATACAAAGAGTCCAAACTTAATTGAGCGAACAGTAGCCGATCTTATTTGCACCAGTAGAGATTGCAGCTGCCGAAGTTGGGTCGTCGGACGGCCCAGTTGCAGCTGCCGAAGTTGTGTCGTCGGACGGCCCAGTTGCAGCTGCCGAAGTTGCGGCGGCGGACGGCCCAGTTGCAGCTGCCGAAGTTGTGTCGTCGGACGGCACAGTTTCAGCTGCCGAAGTGGTGTCGTCGGACGGCCCAGTTGCAGCTGCCGAAGTTGCGGCGGCGGACGGCCCAGTTGCAGCTGCCGAAGTTGTGTCGTCAGACGGCCCAGTTGCAGCTGCTGAAGTTGTGTCGTCAGACGGCACAGTTGCAGCTGCCGAAGTTGCGGCGGCGGACGGCCCAGTTGCAGCTGCCGAAGTTGTGTCGTCAGACGGCCCAGTTGCAGCTGCCGAAGTTGCGGCGGCGGACGGCCCAGTTGCAGCTGCCGAAGTTGTGTCGTCAGACGGCCCAGTTGCAGCTGCCGAAGTTGCGTCGGCGGACGGCCCAGTTGCAGCTGCCGAAGTTGTGTCGTCAGACGGCACAGTTGCAGCTGCCGAAGTTGCGGCGGCGGACGGCCCAGTTGCAGCTGCCGAAGTTGTGTCGTCAGACGGCCCAGTTGCAGCTGCCGAAGTTGCGTCGGCGGACGGCCCAGTTGCAGCTGCCGAAGTTGTGTCGTCAGACGGCCCAGTTGCAGCTGCCGAAGTTGCGGCGGCGGACGGCCCAGTTGCAGCTGCCGAAGTTGTGTCGTCGGACGGCCCAGTTGCAGCTGCTGAAGTTGTGTCGTCAGACGGCCCAGTTGCAGCTGCCGAAGTTGCAGCGGTGCCGGACGGACCAGTCGCAGCATCGTCGGACGGGCCATTCCTGCTGTCTCCCTCAATGGTAGATTATTCTGTCACCTTGGTATAAATGGATCAGGAGACAGGCGCAGGAATGCGTAATACTGATTTTTATTTCCCAAATTACAGCACGGGGACGAAGACCAAACAAACACGTATACAAAACACAGGGTAGAAACCCAAACAAAAGAGCGAGGAGTACCTCGAATAAATAACACAATCGCACAATGATACCACACGGCACGAGACCCGTAATCATCTGCACAATCCACGTGGCACGAAAGCCAAAACACAGCACACGACCAACGGACATTGTAACAATAATCGACAGGACAATGGTTAACAAAAAGGCACACTTATACAATTACTAATCAAATGGAATAATAAGGGCCAGGTGTGCGTAATGAAAGTTCCGGAGGGATCCATGACACTCCGCCAGGTGAGATGGACGCCATATAATATTTGTTTCTCCTGTTTTCATAGGCCGATTATATGGATCATACGTTGTTTTTATTGATTTGTTTGTCAGTGTCAGCAGAGTAGGCTACTCTGTAATTTGTCATATAAAAAATTATTCTGCTAATGTATCCAGTCATATATATATAGTGTAGTAGAATTGCATGAAATGTGTTTTAAAAAGGCCAACTATCACATAAGACCCAGGTGCAGACAGTGACGAAATAACAAAGGTTTATTATTCGAACGAACAGGGGCAGGCAAAAGGGAAAAAAGGACAGGTCAAGGGCAGGCAGAGGTCAGTAATCCAGATATGTGGGGTGAAGTCATAGGACGGCAGGCAGGCTCAGGGTCAGGGCAGGCAGGAATGGTCAAAACCAGGAAACAAGAAAACAGGAACAAGGGGAAAAATACTGGTTGGCTTGACAAACAAAACGAACTGGCAACAGACAGAGAACACAGGTATAAATACACAGGGGATAATGGGGAAGATGGGCGACACCTGGGGGGGGGGTGGAAACAATCACAAAGACAGGTGAAACAGATTAGATGGTGACACCAACATTTTCCTGTGCAGAAAAAGAAATGTATCCGATATAGCCTAGGCTTTCTCTACGCCACTACACGCTGCATTGAACAGTATTTTTTGCGAACTGTGATTGAGTTATATTATTAGCCTAAATTATGACTATTCAATTTATTATTCACATTAGGAATATTAGGCCGTCTTACATGAGTTTGCAAATGTGAGGAATGCTTTACTATTAAATGCATTTTTTTGTGGTGGAAATTAGCTTCCCCAAACTTGAAACCCACACCACCTATGTCTGAAGGCCATATTAGGACAGCCTCCAACTACAAGTCCGAGTGACACTGAGACCCCTCCTTGTGAGTCTGAAGCTATAGTAATATGGACACCGTGATGGGTAGTCACTCCTACACTCCTATGTACAGCATGTGTAATAAGCCACCATAATGGTTAAAGTTACACAGACAGCGCAGGGTAGTGACTCACCCAGACTGTAGAGGGTTAAACTGGTGTTATTAACCACTATGAAGGGTAGTGACTCACCCAGACTGTAGAGGGTTAAACTGGTGTTATTAACCACTATGAAGGGTAGTGACTCACCCAGACTGTAGAGGGTTAAACTGGTGTTATAAACCCCTACTCGCCCAGACAGTAGAGGTTTAAACTGGTGTTATAAACCACTATGAAGGGTAGTGACTCACCCAGACAGTAGAGGTTTAAACTGGTGTTATAAAACACTATGAAGGGTAGTGACTCACCCAGACAGTAGAGGTTTAAACTGGTGTTATAAAACACTATGAAGGGTCACTCACCCAGACAGTAGAGGTTTAAACTGGTGTTATAAACCACTATGAAGGGTAGTGACTCACCCAGACAGATGTTTAAACTGGTGTTATAAACCACTATGAAGGGTAGTGACTCACCCAGACAGATGTTTAAACTGGTGTTATAAACCACTATGAAGGGTTGTGACTGACCCAGACTGTAGAGGGTTAAACTGGTGTTATTAACCACTATGAAGGGTAGTGACTCACCCAGACAGTAGAGGTTTAAACTGGTGTTATTAACCACTATGAAGGGTTATGACTCACCCAGACAGTAGAGGTTTAAACTGGTGTTATTAACCACTATGAAGGCTAGTGACTCGCCCAGACAGTAGAGGTTTAAACTGGTGTTATAAACCACTATGAAGGGTTATGACTCACCCAGACAGTAGAGATTTAAACTGGTGTCTCTTTTTCTCTTCTCTGTAGCCATGGTGGAGCTTGACGGTGATGACATCAGAATCTCCTCGCGAGGGAAGCTGGCAGAGAGAGACATTGTACAGGTAGATCTCACTTTCTGTTCTTCCCGTATGACCATAACACAACACTGATGAGTGATGGGGGTGCGGGGGTGGGCATGTCACAGAAAGCTTACGTCGATACAAGTAAGGAAACTATTGATGATTGATATCATCATTGTTTAAATCTCAGAGTTGCCATTTGTGAAATATTCCACACCCCTATTCACCCCTGACCCATCAATCTGACATATTAGGAAAATCAGTCATAGTTTCAATTGACAAAATTGTCCTGAAATTAAATAACAATTAACATTGTAACATATTTGCCATTGTCACATATTGCCACTTTCAAGTTCGAAACAGATCAAAGTGCTATAGAAACGATACCCCCCCCCCCCCCTCTCTCTCTCTCTCTCTCTCTCTCTCTCTCGCTCTCTCTCTCTCTCTCGCTCTCTCTCTCTCTCTCGCTCTCTCTTGCTCTCTCGCTCTCTCTCGCTCTCTCGCTCTCTCTCTTGCTCTCTCCCTCTCTTTCTCTCTCTCTCTCTCTCTCTCTGTCTCTCTGTCTCTCTCACTCTCTCTCTCTCTCTCTCTCTCTCTCTCTTGCTCTCTCACTCTCTCTCGCTCTCTCGCTCTCTCTCGCTCTCTCGCTCTCTCTCTCCATATAGTTTGTTCCGTTCAGAGACTACATGGACCGGACAGGAAACCACGTGTTGAGTATGGCCCGGCTAGCCAAGGACGTCCTGGCTGAGATTCCTGAACAGCTCATCCTCTACATGAAGAGTAGAGGCATCAAACCCTGCCTCCTGCCTCCACTCAATGAGGAACCAGGCCCTGAAGACCAGGACCACGCCCAGACCACCCCTGTCTGAGCCCCAGACCTACCCCCATCTGAGGCGCCTACCCTGGGGAAGGAGGTCGCGGTAGGATGGGTGGTAGACTGGATGGTGGACCCCCCTCATGGAGGGATGCAAAACGTAAATGTGAAAATGCTTACAAGGCACTTTTTTTTCTTTCTCATGCTGAACAAATTGATAAGACATTTTGTTTGGCGTCGAGACTGTTTTGAGGGAAAAAGATGAAGATCAGGGAGTTTTCCTTTCGAGTTTCATCTCCTGACGGAAGGGCAACGAGGGGGATGAGAATTGGAGAGTCACAGAGGAGGAGGAGTAGACGGGAGAAAAACAGAGCAGTGACGTAAACTAATGTTAGACGTTGGCAGTCAGAGCTGTCAAAGTGGCGACGTAACAGGTAGCATGTTTTAGACGGAGAGGGTGTTTTTGAGGACATGAATTATTAGAGCGTGCCAGTTTGCATCACGTTTGTGTATATGATACATTCTAGAGTGGCGGTGTATGTTGGACTAAGGCATCACCTGTATAATGTCGTATCTATTGTAAGAAACTACAGCATCTATTCATGTTGGGGATAATATTTGTTCTTTATATTTTACCATCACGCTTTTTTGGGGGGAGGAGGGGGATCAATGCTATAAATGATTGTTAATTTATACTTTGAAGAGTACTGTAATATAAAGCATGTGGTAGATAGAAACTATCCAACTGTTTAGGAATAGTTGTAAAAGATCAAGATGAATGCTTTTACCTTTTGGATTGTGACAGTTTGTTTACACAGATGATCGGATGTTTGTGTGATCGTTTAACGTCAGGCACCCTGTACAAGACATACTTACCCTATATATTTACAATAGGTATCAACAAAATGCACTAACAGTCCAAATAAAAAGCACAAAGGTCATATTCAATACATATATTGATCAAGTGAAATATATACCACAATTATATACTAGCGACCAACAGCTACCCCTCAAAGACAATGGAAAGGATTGCACAGCAACAAAATGTCTTCCAGTTCTAGAACGTTGTCATGAATGAGAATGAATCTAGAATCCAGTTTACTTCACATTCTGCGTTATTATTGTTTACACATCCGCTCGTGCAACGACCAGAGCCACATCTTCAAAAGGCATAGTATTTCCATAGTATTAGTATGCAGCGATGTATGTCGTCTAGCTAGCTGCATTCACACATATATTGATTGGTATAATCCTTCTCGTTGTATTTTGTATAATCCTTCTCGTATGATGTTGTTGATTCTGTTTGATTCTTTCTTTAACCTCTGCACACCGTGCCATGGAAATTCTTAGTGTATATAGAGCACAGAGAAGGCAACAGATGTTGATGAAACACCTTTTGATTACTAGAAACAAACTTGGTTTACCCTTTTATCAGTGGATTAATTGTCAGAGTAGAGGACCTTGTGCATTTCAGGTAAAATAACAATCCAATGTTTATATCCCAGGACAAATTAGTTAGCAACAGCACGCTAGCTAGCTAAATTGCTATGAATGTTTAATGCTTTTCAAACTGTCCCCAAATTAATAGAGTTGGTTCAAACTTCGTTTTGAATATTTCAAACTGCGTGTCATGATCGCTCGCGTCTGGTGTGGATAGACAAGATCAACATGCACGATGGCGTACTCGGACAAACGCGCGTGCCCGGTCTAGTCAGCATGTAAGAAGTCATTAAAATGGAGTCGATAGAAACAGTAACTGCATAAAGAGCAGTTGATACAGTGTACAATCTATTTTACTCACTTCATCTGGACTACTGATAGATTTCAAACTTGCTGCCAGGGATGTATTGCCATCTTTAATTTAAGTTGTTGATATATATGTGACCGACTGGGGTTCAAATCTGGGTTTCCTATACACCACAAGACTGTGTTAGCCCGCTGAGATAAAGCAGTTAGCTCAAGTAGCCAACGCAAGTCTTCAAGTTTCGGACAAGGTTACTCATCGTGTGTGCGTTGTTCCAAAACACATTTGACGTTTTTGTCATTTAGCAGACGCTCAAGAGCAATTATTGACAGCTTTTTCACCTAGTCGGCTTGGGGATTCGATTCCAGCGTCATTTAGGTCTCTGCCCCAACGCTCTTAACTGCTAGGCTACCTGCCGCCCTGTTATATCTAGCCACGTTTAAGTTATTGATGTAGTGCCACGTTTAAGTTGTTGATGTAGTTCCATGTTTAAGTTGTTGATGTAGTTCCATGTTTAAGTTGTTGATGTAGTTCCATGTTTAAGTTGTTGATGTAGTTCCATGTTTAAGTTGTTGATGTAGTTCCATGTTTAAGTTGTTGATGTAGTTCCATGTTTAAGTTGTTGATGTAGTTCCATGTTTAAGTTGTTGATGTAGTTCCATGTTTAAGTTGTTGATGTAGTGCCATGTTTAAGTTGTTGATGGATTGTCATATTTATGTTCTTGCCATATTGCCATTTTGAAGGAATAGTTTCTTGAGCACACAACGGAGCAGCACTGTCTCTGTCTTTTCCGTCCCGTAGACACACCAGAAGGATAATATGTCTACATTATTGTCTTTTCTACAGTGGAACGACGTGCTTAGTTTCTTCTTCAATGTGTTTAAAACAAACATGAAATTGCCACTATGCCAATGCAGTCCTACAATATACAGTACGCCCTAAGTGGTGCGTTCAGCAAGCCCATTATTTACTCACAGATAGATCACAGTAATCCAATATCTCTATCCAAATGTGCCTATAGTACTGAAACTCCTGCATATCCTGATTACATTTCCCTTATGTTATTTTGTGAGCAACAGTTCCCTTCCCATATTGTATTATTGAACATATGATTCCTAATGCCTAGAATGATAACTGTTTCATATGTACAGTATAGCCAACTGAACAAAAAAAAAAGATTGACTAAGTATTATCATTGCATCTGCAACAGCATACTTATTGTATGTTCCTTAAAGTTTGCTATTACACTTTCGTATTGAATGAGAACAATGCACGCATCAAATCTATTTTACAAATGTAGTGACAGTATACTGCATGTATGGCAAAAAAAAGTCAACACTTGTTTACAATTGAATCAGATGTAGGATCTTAATTTGAGCCAGTTTGCTACTGCAAGAAAATAATCATGCAGCAACAGGAAATGTGAATTAATATGTGGATTCTAATGTACTTCTAGGGGATGATACATTTTTCATCAAGACTTCAGAAGCCTTTTTAAACCTCAAACGTTCTCCTGCAACAGGGCGATCAAATTAAGATCCCACCTGTATATTTACATTGCCTCACGGTATGAGCAAATATTCATACTAAAGAAAGGATGTTATCTTTATGTAAAGTTTGTTTTGAATCTGTTCACTTATTTGTTCTCATTTATTTTAGTTGTGAGGGAAAGTGAAGGTTGGTTATATTCCCCCCATGTACATAGACACTGTGATTAGAAAATACATGACTAATAGTAGTTAATGAAAGTGAGGGTTTATTGTTATTTTTTTAATCATATTTGGTTAAATTATTTTTGTGTATGGTTAGCAAAGCAATTGAGAGAGATGATACGTTTCAAAATAACCTTTAAAACGATCTCCACTGGAGTCTGAAATATTAACATAAGCCCCACATGAAGACGACTTGGTATCCAAAAGATGTTCAGTTTGAAATGAACCTCTTAGATAATGTGCATGTTTGTGCCAAAATGGCAACACGTTTGGTGGTCCCTGCTCCTCAACTCACCTTACTGATGGCCTGTGATAGGCAGGGACTCCCTGAGTGAGCCATTTGTTGCGTATGACGATGAGGATGATACTGTATCTACAATAGAAACAGCAGACACGTAGCATGTTGCATCCATGTTTTTCCCTCATATTTAGTTCCTTAAATAGGTCATGTTTTTGCTTCCCCTGGTCGCTATTTAAACCATGACCTAGGGTGTTTACAGCCTAGAAATAGAATGACATGTCATCCTATGTCATTGTATATCTATGCTTTACAGTGTGTACCTCCCTCTTGGTCTCTGGTTTGCATGCTGATAATGAAGAATTCTTTTCCAAACCAGACATTGGACATTGTTGTCATTTCTGTGGTTTGTGAAATGCTTTGTAATGGATTGCCTTAATAAAGTGACTGAAGATTAATGAAATAATGATAGTTGAATGTAAGAGTGGTTTTTATTTGATAGTACACCAATTTTAGCAAATTACCACAGTGGGCCTCAAACCTGGGTCTCCCAACCCATACGCAGAGCTGCTAAATGCTGCTCCAATAAAAGTTGGTTTGTTATCCTTGGTAAATGGTCATCTTTAGAGGAGATGCTTGTCACGGGATTCTTCCGTCGAAGGAGAGATGGACCAAAACGCAGCGTGGTTCTCTTCATACATCTTTAATAAAGATAATGACGATATAATACAAAACAATAAACGTACCGTGAAAACCCTAAACAACCCTATCTGGTGCAAACAAACACAGAGACAGGAACAATCACCCACAAACCCCAACACCAAAACAGGCTACCTTAAATATGGTTCCCAATCAGAGACAATGACTAACACCTGCCTCTGATTGAGAACCATATCAGGCCCAAACACAGAAACAGACAAACTAGACACACAACATAGAATGCCCACTCAGATCAAACCCTGACCAAACAAAACATAGAAACATACAAAGCAAACTATGGTCAGGGTGTGACAATGCTGGGTTCCTCTAGCCAAAAAAAAGGAAACATTTTACAGCTACCACTGTAAAATCAACCATCTACAGTATATCCCATTCTAATTAAACCTTTAGGCTTTCATTTTCAGGAATTTTCAGATTCATGTGTAGTTTCTACTGTATAGCTTCCTGCTGGGATCCTATTGTCCAATCACAACACTTCTCTGTGTCCCCTCGACCCTCACAGTGAGCGTTCCCCTTGAAATGTGTTTTTCTCAGCAGCTTTAATGACACGCATTGCTGACGAACCAAGCTGGCCACCTGGGGGAAGGAAGACGGCAGCTGGAAGTAGAAAAGGCTTGAGAAAGTAGAGCCCTTACACTCATCTGCTGTTTTAACAGTTATATAAAGAGACACAGAGCTGCTGATGACACGTATAACTGTCATACATTGCTAAAACATCTAGGTACCGTTTTGCTGACGGAAAGTTACCTTTACCACACGGAGAGGGAGAGAGAGAGACCGTTGGAACAGGAATAGACCACACAATACTGTCCTCTACAGTCTGAACAGAAGAACATCTGTTGCTAATGACGTATAGCTATCCCTTTAAATGTTTAGAAATCATCTAGATACCATTTTTTTTCTGATGGGAGATTCTTTGGATGGTAACCTTCCTACCTGGGGGGGGGGACAGGAAAAAGTAATTGCCATGTACAAGTACAGTATATTCACAATAAACTGTCAATGACAAACTGTCACAGTACATTTATATTTGACATTTTAGTCAATTAGCAGACGCCATTATACAGAGCAACTTGCAATTAGTGCATTCATATTAAGATAGCAAGTTGAGAACCACATATCACAGGCACAGTAAGTACACTCTTCCTCAATAACGTAGATATCAGGAGAGTCAGAGCTAGAAGGGGAGGAGGGGGGGGGGGGGTCGATGTGAGGAGGAGGCTTGTTTATGATACTGTACCCCAGATTAATAATAAATTCAGCAAGACAAGAAACGTCCCTTTTTCAGGACCCTGTCTTTCAAAGATAATTTGTAAAAATCCAAATAACTTCACAGATATTCATTGTGAAGGGTTTAAACACTGTTTCCCGTGCTTGTTCAATTAACCATAAACAATTAATGAACATGTACCTGTGGAACGGTCGTTAAGACACTAACAGCTTACAGACGGTAGGCAATTAAGGTCACAGTTATGAAAACTTAGGACACTAAAGAGGCCTTTCTACTGACTCTGAAAAACACAAAAAGAAAGATGCCCAGGGTCCCTGCTCATCTGCTTGAATGTGCCTTAGGCATGCTGCAAGAAGGCATGAGGACTGCAGATGTGGCCAGGGCAATAAATTGCAATGTCCGTACTGTGAGACGCCTAAGACAGCACTACAGGGAGACAGGACGGACAGCTGATCATCCTCGCAGTGGCAGACTACGTGTAACACCTGCACAGGATTGGTACATCAGAACATTACACCTGCAGGACAGGTACAGGATGGCAACAACAACTGCCCAAGTTACACCAGGAACGCACAATCCCTCCATCAGTGCTCAGACTGTCTGCAATAGGGTGAGAGAGGCTGGACTGAAGGCTTGTAGGCCTGTTGTATGGCAGGTCCTCACCAGACTTCACCGGCAACAACGTTGCCTATGGGCACTAAACCACTGTCGCAGGACCAGACAAGACTGGCAAAAAAGTGCTCTTCACTGATGAGTCGCGGTTTTGTCTCACCAGGGGTGATGGTCGGATTCGCGTTTATCGTCGAAGGAATGAGCGTTACACCGAGGCCTGTACTCTGGAGCGGGATCGGAGGTGGAGGGTCCGTCATGGTCGGGGGCAGTGTGTCACAGCATCATCGGACTGAGCTTGTTGTCATTGCAGGCAATCTCAGCGCTGTGCGTTACAGGAAAGACATCCTTCTCCCTCATGTGGTACCCTTCCTGCAGTCTCATCCTGACATGACCCTCCAGCATGACAATGCCACTAGCCATACTGCTCGTTCTGTGCGTGATTTCCTGCAAGACAGGAATGTCAGTGTTCTGCCATGGCCAGCGAAGAGCCCGGATCTCAATCCCATTGAGCACGTCTGGGACCTGTTGGATCGGAGGTTGAAGGGTAGGGCCATTCACCCCAGAAATGTCTGGGAACTTGCAGGTAACTTGGTGGAAGAGTGGGGTAACATCTCACAACAAGAACTGGCAAATCTGGTGCAGTCCACGAGGAGGAGATGCACTGCAGTACTTAATGCAGCTGGTGGCCACACCAGATACTGACTGTTACTTTTAAATTTGACCCCCCCGCCCCTTGTTCAGGGACACATTATTCAATTTCTGTTTGTCACATGAACTTGTTCCGTTTTTGTCTCAGTTGTTGAATCTTATTCTGTTCATACAAATATTTACACGTTACATTTGCTGAAAATAAACGCAGTTGACAGTGAGAGGACATTTCTAGGTACCATTTTGTAGATGGGCGAGTTCCTTGAACAGTTACCTTTGAACCTGGGGGAAGACGGCATTTGGACATACTGTAGAAAGAACATACAAGGAAGTGCCACTATTCTCTACAACACCAACAACGAGCTGCTAATGGCAGAACTGTTGTCAGATTTTGCTAAAGCATCTACGTACCATTTTGCTGAGAAGTGATTCTTCGAATAATGACCTTCCTACCAGGAGGATAAGAGAACAACAGCTGGAGATATAGATGGCCACTACTCTCCTCTCTAGTTTAATAAAGTTAATAATTATACAGACAGCCTGGAAGAAAGACAACGAGTTGCTAACTATATACACTGTAACTGTAATAATCCCACAGGGGGTAAGGGACTAAATCAATCAATTAAACATATTTATAAAAGGCCTTTTTAAATCAGCAGTTGTCACAAATTGCTATACAGAAACGCAGCTTAAAATCCCATACTGCAAGCAACGCAGATGTACAAGCACGGTGTCGAGGGAAAAACTCCCCAGGAAGGTAGGAACCTAAGAAGGAACGAGTTCACCACTCAACAATCCTGCGCATAGAGACGTCAGACACTATACCTGACTTCACTGCTCTAGTCAATGGCCATCAGAGACTTCACTCCGCACACTGATTGAGTCGTTTAAATGTAACGTTGAGCTCTCTCTCTTTCTTGTGTTTTTGTACATACCTGATAACAAGACCTCTGTCCGTGGTGCTGAATGCACAGTGTACTTTTCCCTCCGTGTAGTTCATTGTTTAATAATGAAAAGGAGAACATGGATGTAGTTTATTTCTGTGCATGTTTAAAGAATTACATGAATGGCATATCTGGACTTGATTTACAGTAGATATATCTATCAACACATTCATACACGTGATGTATAATCCTGGAATATGATTCTGGCAAAATATATATATTCTAATGTGACCTTCCATGGAAAATAATTGCCCAGGCCCGGTGTAGACCAATTAGGGTGTCCTATCTCTCTGAAAGAATATGGTGATCGATGGTTTCAAAAGCCGCACTAAAGTCTAGGAGCACGAGGACAGATGCCGAGCCTTGGTCGAGACGCCATTAAAAGGTCATTTACCACCATCACGAGTGCAGTCTCAGTGATGGGGTCTAAAACCAAACTGAAGCGTTTTGTATATATTATTTGTCTTCACGAATGCAGTCTTCACGAATCTCCATTTTTATTGAGAGGAATGGGAGATTCGATATACACTGATAGGCTTTTAGGGTCAAGGTTTGGCTTTTTCAAGAGAGGCTTTACTGCTGCCATTTTTAGTGAGTTTGGTACACATCCGGATGATAGGGAGACATTTATTATTTTCAACACAGGAAGTAGCTCTTTCAGTAGTTTAGTTGGAATATGGTCCAATATGCAGCTTGATGGTTAAGAGGCCATGACTATGGTCATCAATGTGTCGAGAGATACAGGATTAAAAAACTTGAGTATCTCCGTTGATCCTAGGTCCTGACAGTTCTGTGCAGACTCAGGAAAACTGAGCTTTGGAGAAATAAGCAGATTCTTGCTTCTAAGCGTGGCATGTTGATGAGGAAAATTGTTTGGATAGTTACCTATACGTTAATCACACTTAGTTTTGTACTTAAGGGATCATTTTTTATAAGTTTACAGAGAGCAAATAACAATGAAACAACTCCAACTACTTCATGAGTTTAGAAGACAAGTATATGCAAATGGTTTTATGGTTTCAGAACGTTCAGTGTACTTAGTTTCTAGAGAGATGAGTCATAATTTCTTATGCAGACTCTAAGCTACACATTGATTACCATGCAGACCATGACAAAGAAACCAATGAGCCAGGCTATGTCTATTACATTTAAAGTGTTTTCTAAGGCGAGAAGAGAGAAGAAATCCTCATCATTGAGCTAATAAGGTCAGTCTGATGTAGTCTGAAAATAATGAGGTCAGTTTGAAGATAATGAGTGGTCCTGGAATTTATATCTAGCACCATTCCACTTGGAGAGAGAGCGAGAGAGACTCCTATCAAATAATAATGTCAAGCAGACAACCTAAGAAATATAACAATGACAAATGATTTGATGGAGAATGCAAAAACCTAAGAACGAAATTGAGAAACCTATCCAACCAAAAAACATAGAGACCCAGAAAACCTGTGAATCACTACGGTGAATCACTAAAACAAAACAAAAACACTTTGGAAAAAGAAGGAACAGCACGTCAGAAATCAGTTCAATGTAATTGAAGAGTCCACAGAATCTAACCACTCTGGGATAATTTTAACACACTTGACAACAACAACACAAAGAGTTATCTATCCAAAATGGTCATGTGGATTTACCACATAAGAAATGAGAGAGAGAGAGAGAGAGAGATATATGCCAGACCAGTCTGAGTGGAGGAGGTTTAGAGATGCTCAGTCTGGCCCTATCCATCAATAAAATCCCTTGAGCACTACAGTATACATGCACCATCACCCACTGTAGCTAGGGCTTCTGTTTCAGCTCCAATATTGACTTGCCTGGCAGGCTGCAGCCCTCCACCACCCCCACTACAACACCGGGCGCTGCGCTGTGTTGCGGGTTACTGAAAATGTCTCAGAGTAAGGTAGCCAAACTAGCGTTAGACGCTACTTGAGTAATGCTCCTTTGATTTCTAGCCTTCTTCTTTTCTCAATGGTTTTGAATTCTTTATGTCATCATATTTTTGCTACAAACATGTGATATGTACAGTGTACTGTGCAATGTAATATTCTCCGGATGTGAGAAGAATGACTCATCCACCTCAAGCAATGTGTTGCTTTGAGAACGCTAAGCCACTGACTTGTCGTGACCTAGCGGTATCAACAATTCAATAAGTACTGTCTCTACATTTTCCCATAGCATACCACCAGACCGCAGCCACCAGACCACTACACAGCCACCAGACCACTATACAGCCACCAGACCACTACACAACCACCAGACCGCAGCCACCAGACCACTACACAGTCACCAGACCACTACACAACCACCAGACCACTACACAACCACCAGACCACTACACAGTCACCAGACCACTACACAACCACCAGACCACTACACAACCACCAGACCACTACACAACCACCAGACCACTACACAGCCACCAGACCACTACACAACCACCAGACCACTACACAGTCACCAGACCACTACACAGCCACCAGACCACTATACAGCCACCAGACCACTACACAACCACCAGACCGCAGCCACCAGACCACTACACAGTCACCAGACCACTACACAACCACCAGACCACTACACAACCACCAGACCACTACACAGTCACCAGACCACTACACAACCACCAGACCACTACACAACCACCAGACCACTACACAACCACCAGACCACTACACAGCCACCAGACCACTACACAACCACCAGACCACTACACAGTCACCAGACCACTACACAGCCACCAGACCACTACACAGTCACCAGACCACTACACAACCACCAGACCGCAGCCACCAGACCACTACACAGCCACCAGACCACTATACAGCCACCAGACCACTACACAGCCACCAGACCACTATACAGCCACCAGACCACTACACAGTCACCAGACCACTACACAGCCACCAGACCACTACACAGCCCCCAGACCACTACACAGTCACCAGGCCACTACACAGCCACCAGACCACTACACAGTCACCAGACCACTACACAGCCACCAGACTACAGCCACCAGACCACTACACAGTCACCAGACCACTACACAGTCATCAGACCACAGTCACCAGACCACTACACAGCCACCAGACCACAGTCACAAGACCACTACACAGCCACCAGACCACTACACAGCCACCAGACCACTACACAGCCACCAGACCACTACACAGTCACCAGACCACTACACAGTCACCAGACCACTACACAGTCACCAGACCACTACACAGCCACCATACCACTACACAGCCACCAGACCACTACACAGTTACAAGACCACTACACAGTCACCAGACCACTCACTACACAGTCACCAGACCACTACACAGTCACCAGACCACTACACAGTCACCAGACCACTCACTACACAGTCACCAGACCACTACACAGTCACCAGACCACTACACAGCCACCAGACCACTACACAGCCACCAGACCACTACACAGCCACCAGACCACTACACAGCCACCAGACCACTACACAGCCACCAGACCACTACACAGCCACCAGACCACTACACAGCCACCGGACTACAGCCACCAGACCACTACACAGCCACCAGACCACTACACAGTCACCAGACCACTACACAGCCACCGGACTACAGCCACCAGACCACTACACAGCCACCAGACCACAACACAGCCACCAGACCACTACACAGCCACCAGACCACTACACAGCCACCAGACCACTACACAGCCACCAGACCACTACACAGTCACCAGACCACAACACAGCCACCAGACCACTACACAGCCACCAGACCACTACACAGCCACCAGACCACTACACAGTCACCAGACCACTACACAGCCACCGGACTACAGCCACCAGACCACTACACAGCCACCAGACCACAACACAGCCACCAGACCACTACACAGCCACCAGACCACTACACAGCCACCAGACCACTACACAGCCACCAGACCACTACACAGTCACCAGACCACTACACAGCCACCAGACCACTACACAGCCACCAGACCACTACACAGTCACCAGACCACTACACAGCCACCGGACTACAGCCACCAGACCACTACACAGCCACCAGACCACAACACAGCCACCAGACCACTACACAGCCACCAGACCACTACACAGTCACCAGACCACAACACAGCCACCAGACCACTACACAGCCACCAGACCACTACACAGCCACCAGACCACTACACAGCCACCAGACCACAACACAGCCACCAGTGCCTTCAGTAAAAGCTACCTTGAGTATGGCATAGTCAGTCAAATCAAATCGAATCAAATTGCACTGATATGATAACTGTTGTTACAAATTGAAAATATTTCTAGACAATCATCAACACATGATAAAAAGTATGAAGGCAGTGATTGTTTGATATATATACAGATAATTATTTCTATTTTTTTTTTAAAACTCTGATTAAAAACAATTATTTTTCCATAGCTTATGAAAAACGTTAATCTCTTATACACACAGTAGCCTCCAATGCAGTAATGGTGAGTGGGTGAGGAGGACTATTCCTCAGTGAACTAAGAAAAACACAAGAGAAGAATCCATTATGTTGAATCTCATTAAATCTTCCTGATAGGATGCATCTTATTTACTGTTTGCTGTGTGAGAGAGAGAACAGACTGTCCTCTGTACAAACACATTCCCATTACAGAAAAAAAATAACATTCTGCATCCCAATGGTACCCTATTCCCTTTATAGTGCACTCATTTTGACCAGGGTCCATAGGGTTCTGGCCAAAATTAGTGCGCTGAATAGAGAATAGGTGGCCATTTATTTTGGAGTCTTGGGACACAATCACTGTAATTGAAACTGTCAGACAGGGAGGGATATTTTTGTGATTTCACTGCACGAATGTTAATTCTGCTCGGACCACAATGGAATATAATAGAAAAGGATAACAAGGATTAAAGAGTGGAGTTGAATTGCATGCGCTGGTTGGAAAATTCAAAAATAAAAAGGAAGAGATTGCAAAACTAATAGAAGAGTGCGCGTGTCCAAATACCCATCCTAGCGTACTAAATAGTATGTGACATTTTGAAAATAGTACTCCGAATCCGTCATCTAATGCACAATTGCTTTGACTCCCACCATTAGTTCATTTTGGTACAGCATGTCAATTTATCTGATTATCAGCTGTTGTCAAACCACAGCCACCAGACCACTACACAGCCACTAGACCACTACACAGTCACCAGACCACTACACAGTCACCAGACCACTACACAGTCACCAGACCACTACACAGCCACCAGACCACTACACAGTCACCAGGCCACTATACAGAAAAGATTAGGGAATTCTTCTTGAACAAACGCCGAAATTAGTATGCAGTTTAAGTATGTAGTATGCTCGTATGGGTATTTGGACATGGCTAGTATGGGTATTTGGACACGGCCATTTAGTGTGTGTGAGAGAGAGGTGGAGAGAGTGTGCATCAAGTTTATTAGAGCGATTGAGACAGAGAGAGAGAGTGAGCTCTGGCATCTTCCCTAATATTTGGAACCAAGGCCTGATCACCCCAATCCACAAAATTGGAGACAAATTTGACCCCAATAATTACCGTAAAATATGCCTCAGCAGCAATCTTGTAAAAATCCTCTGCAGTACCATCATCAGCAGACTCCAACATTTCCTCAGTGAAAACAATGTCCTGAGCAAATGTCAAATTGGCTTCTTACCAAAATACCATATGACAGACCACGTATACTCCCTGCACACCCTTATTGACAAACAAGCAAAACAAAAGCAAAGTCTTCTCATGCTTTGTATATTTAAAAAAAACTTTTGACTCAATTTGGCATGAGGGTCTGTGTACAAATTAACGGAAAATGGTGTTGGGGGGAAAGCATATGACATTATAAAATCAATGTACACAAACAACAAGGGTGCAGTTAAAATTGGCAATAAACACACAGATTTCTTTCCTCAGGGCTGAGGGGTGTGACAAGGATGCAACTTGAGCCCCACCCTCTTCAACATGTATATCAATGAACCCGGACTCACCCTACTATACTCAGAAATCAAAATGTCTACTGTTTGCAGATGACCTGGTGCTTCTTTCCCCAGCCAAGGAGGGCCTACAGCCAGTGTTGTAGTACGGTCTCGGGCTGGAGTCCGGACTTGAGACCACATTTTGAGTGTCTCGGTTTTGTCTCGGTATTGACACGGTCTCGGACAGTGAGGACTCGCAATTTCTTCATGAGACCAGCCGAGAACAGTGGAGTAAAAAAAAACCTCATCATTATTATCAACTTCCATTCTATAAGGGCATAAAATCGCTTCGCCAGGCCAAATGTATACACACCTTTCTTGAAATATTAATATCTGAAAAGTATTTATATCTATTATTGACATGTTTGCGAAGTGTTGAACCTATTGGACCTTTAGTGTGTGACACGTTAGTACAGTGTTGAACCTATTGGACCTTTAGTGTGTGACACGTTAGTACAGTGTTGAACCTATTGGACCTTTAGTGTGTGACAGGTTTGGGATGCCGAAAGGACAGCAACAGTAATACCAACGCACTCATGTAGGAGAGTGCACTGTTGGAAAACACAAAGGACCAGTGGTTTAGTGGAGGCTATATGCAGGTATAACCATGAGTGGACCTGGGTGGACACAGGCCCATCCACTGGGGAGTCAGGCCCTGCAAGGCCTACCCAATCAGCAAAGGACAAAGACGAGAAAAAAAACCATTATTATTACATTAAAAACACATTTCCACTCACCAGATAATGATCCGTTGAAACAACCTTTTCCTGCAGTCACTGAACAAAAGTGTCCTCTATGGCCTCCTGGGTGGAATGTTAGATATATTTTTAAAAATCATAATTTCATATTGAAAAAATATTATTACAAAACAAATATTATTAAAAAAAATACATTTTTTGTGTGTCAAACAGTTTGGTTATATATCAGTCTCCTGTGATGTACAGTATAATCGGGCTGTCCCCGACTAAAAAATATCTTGGTCAACCGTGAGTTGTCCTGTTCTTTGGTATTCCATAAGAAGGAGATGAAGAAAAAGCAGGGTATATGAGAGAGAGCTGCCTGCCTATTATGTGTGATAAAAAAGGTGCTGCTAGATTATTATATCATTTTTATGCCTGTTTGTAACAGTGTAAACAACACTAAATAAATTATAAGTAATACCAGTCTGTTCTAAAACAAATTGAAAAGCCTTTATTACAGCATAGCAAAGATTTAAAAACAGCCAAATCTGTGAAATTGCTTTATCAGACATTTTGCCGTTGTATGAGGCTTGGTGCTCACGGAATCAGTAGGCTATTAAACAAACTCTCAAACAGACAACAGAAGCATGATCTGTCTTATTCCTGTAGAAATATACGGATGAATTTTAAAGCCTGACACATTTAACAGATAGAATGATGATCATAGACTTAATTAAGTTGGGGTTTCCTCTCTCCTTCATTTTTTTTGACAATTAGGCTGAGGCTGTTTCCTTGTAAGGGCTGTTTCCTTGTAAGGGCTGATTCCTCATCTCTGCTGCTGCCTCTGCCACATTGTTCACAATCCTAATATGCTGGTTAATTTAGCTACTACGCACATAGCAACATAGGGAAAGGCGCCAATTCTACGGTGTCCTGAAGAATATATTTCAGAACCCCGGACAGCTAATGTATCCAACGAGGGAGAAAGCGCATTTGTTGTAAAATAATATTCGATTTATTAGTGTTGCACCGTAATTTTTTACATAATATAACCATATACACTTTCAGTATCACATGACTTAGACTGATGGACTGTGGACCATCCCTGTGGCCTCGGCAATGAATTAGACCACTGACGCAGGTGTGAATCAGACATGTGTCTGGTGCACCATGAAAAACAAAAAAAATGTGACTGCTTGACAACAAAAGAATCTCGGTCAACCAACAGCCTATCGACCAAACACTCAACCAGTTGACAAATTGGGGTCAGCCCTACAGTACATAAAGTGTAATATTGGGATGCAAACTAAAAATGGAATACATTTAAACTCCATATCTTACATGGTACAGGTGTCTTTTTTAAGCCAATAACCATGTGTGTGAGGTGTATACTTTTGTTTCAAAGTAGATTTGTTTAAGACTACAAAGACTCACTCTGTGTGCCCCTGAATTAGCTCACTGCAGTAAAAGGTTTTAACTTCTTGTTGAAAGTTATTCTTGAAAAGGGAGAAGCTAACAAATTAGCAACAACATCCTCTTCGTTAACACCTGCTGCAGCCACTTGGTCTTGACTCGGACTCGATTTACTCCGGTCTTGGTCTTGAATTGGTCTCGCTTTAGGTGGTCTTGAACACAACACTGCCTACAGCAGCACCTAGATCTTCTGCACAGATTCTGTCAGTCTTGGACCTTGACATTGAATCTCAGTAAGACAAAAAATAATGGTGATCCAAAAAAGGTCCAGTAGCCAAAACAACAAATACAAATTCTATCTAGACACTGTTGCCCTAGAACCAACAAAGAATTACACCTACCTCGGCCTGAACGTCAACACCACAGGTAACTTCCACAAGGTTGTGAACGATCTAAGAGGCAAGGCAAGAAGGGCCTTCTATGGAATGGAAGGAACATAAAACTCAACATCCCACTTAGGATCTGGCTATAAATACTTATCAAACCCATTGCCTTCTATGGTTGTGAGGTCTGGGGTCCACTCACAAACCAATAATTCACAAAATGGGACAAACACCCAATTGAGACTCTGCATGCAGAATTCTGCAAAAATGTCCTGTGTACAACGTAAAACACCAATATCACACCTTCTGTTCCTCCCCTCCGGCGTCCACCCCTGTCAAACAGATAAAATGTCTCCTATATCTTCCATTTCCATTACATGTGTCCAATAATGTTTTTTTGTGACATTGTTTTTGTCAAATAAACCTGGGTCAATGAAACCATGCCTAGCGTCAGAGAGGGAAACCAGAGTAAAGGCGTACTAGGTTCATACTAGGTTTCCTCCAAGCAGACCTCGGCTAGGCGAATCGAACGTCTGTGCGTTCGAATACTCCCTTAAAAGACCTTCAGTTGAAAAATTAGTCGAAAGCTACAATTTTACTGTTTGTCCCTCTTGAGACACCGTAGCAAAAAAATAGCCAATATACACTTCCTCAAAATAGTCTGAATTAATCTAAGATAAATCAAGAAATCTGTAATACATGTTGACATTTTTGCAGAAGAGGTCTTAGTCTGCAATTTTGCATCTAACTAAGATGTTGGTGCGGTATTTCTCAAATAAAAAATGCGCAGGAAAACTAGTCATCTGTCATTGATTTGAATTGAACTGAATTGAAGAATCCCTACTGTTGACAACTAAGGGGCGTGGACTTCGGCTACCGAACTTCGACTAGCCTTAAGAAAAAAAATTGTGTGCTCGAGCAGCCCCCCCCAAAAAACCTGTCAAACGATGCCGAACAGCAAAACATAGCATGCTAGTAGATACCGTAGACTTACAGTCATTGTGCTAATGCTAGTTAGCATTGGCTTGTGAAACTACCTCTAACTTCCTTCATACTGGAAGGAGAGACATAAAAATGATGACCATTAAATGGTATCCATGAGTTCATATCCAAGTAGATAAAGGGTTTCATTGCCAAAATCCCTTTAAGCCTTCAAGAGAAAGGAGAAGAACTCCCCCTGTTGGTGAGTGTGTTCATGTCACACGTAGCTAGCTACACGATGGTCACTGGATAGACCTCAAATCAAATGGCCATTACATCTCAACCTGCTGATGCTGGATAAAACATTTCATATATAGAATCCAATTATTTAGATAAAGAATCATCAGAACTTCAACCACTTCGACCATGATAAATAGTACACCCCGAAAGCTCCACCAGAGTTTTATTTTTATATTTTACCAGGCAAGTCAGTTAAGAACAAATTCTTATTTTCAATGACAGCCTAGTGAACAGTGAGGTGTCCAGGGGCAGAATGACAGATTCATACCTTGTCAGCTCAGGGGTTTGAACTCAAAACCTTTCGGTTACTAGCCCAACGCTCTAACCACTAGGCTACCCTGCCACCCCAATCATAATGTGATTGTTATATTGCTTGACCAACTGTTACAGGGGCAATAGACAGACAGTGGGTTAGCAGCAGCACTGAGCAGTAGCCCCATATTCAGCTCCAACTCTCTCTTTGAAGAGACAACACCCGTGCTGCAGTGCCACGGTGCCAGCTGTTATGCCCGCTGTGCCCCCTTCCTGGATCTATCACTCATAACATGGATGCCATGGATTTAGCCTCTCTGCTCTCCACACACAAGATGGATGCCATGGATTTAGCATCTTTGCCTATCACACATAACATAAATGCTATGGATTTAGCCCCTCTGCTCTCCACACACAAGATGGATGCCATGGATTTAGCCTCTCTGCTCTCAACACATAGCATGGATGCCATGGATTTAGCCTCAATGCTCTCCACAAACAAGATGGATGCTATGGATTTAGCCTCTCTGCTCTCAACACATAGCATGGATGCCATGGATTTAGCCTCTCTGCTCTCCACACACACACACCTACAAAACTTTCCAAATCAAATAAAATTGTATTTGTCCCATGCTTTGTAAACAACAGCTTCGTAAACTAACTGTGAAATGATTACTTACGGGACCTTATGCAGAGTATATGCAGAGAGAGAGAAAATAGAAAAATAATAGAAATGTAATAACAAAAATATAAACACAACATGTAAAGTGTTGGTTCCATTTTTCATGAGCTGAAATAAAATATCCCAGAAATGTTACATACGCACAAAAAGCATATTTCTCACAAATTGTTTGCACAAATTTGCTTACATCTCTGTTAGTGAGCATTTCACCTTTGCCAAGATAATCCATCCACCTGACAGGTGTGGCCTTTCAAGAAGCTGATTAAACAGCTTGTGCTGGGGACAATAAAAGGCCACTTTAAAATGTGCAGTTTTGTCAAATCAAATCAAATCAAATGTATTTACATAGCCCTTCGTACATCATGGGGCACCACGGGAACAGTTGTTTACCGAGTTACTATCTCTCTTACATCAATAAAGGTCAACTATTAATTAATTCATTCAGACATTCAGTCTCATTCTAAATGTCAATGACCTCGTAAAACTGCGCGAACTCTAACCTAAGTGATGAATCAGCAATAGACAAATAGGCTTAATTATTTATTCACTAACTAACTAACTAAATAATCACACACACACACGGTATAGGTTATTGATTGCTAACATAATGCAATGAAAACAGTCCCTAGTGGACTAACCCGATATGACGACTTGTTACACAATGGAAAGGGGGTGGGGAAAGATAAAGAGTGGGAGAGACAAAGATAGTGGACTTATTGTACATACATTTGGAAACTACGCTTACCGTAAATATGAATATTTAGCAACCTAACAACCGTTGATTCGGATTAGAAATGTAACATATATTTACAAGTAGTTGTCTTTCTCTGTCATCTCTCTGTTGAAACCACTCTGTCCGTCTATGGGGAGTAGTTTGATGTAAGTCTCTGGTTGTTCACCAGAGGTCACAATGTCCTTGTAGGCTTCTATTGTTTTGAAGTGTTCTTAGAATGCATCCTTCAGGTGTACCACACGGTGGTGAGAGGGATCTGTTCTTCCCTCCTGTCTTTGGTCAATTGTCCTGGACTACTTTACATACCAGCTGCAGACTGTGAATGTTTGGTCTAGTCTTCACCTTCGTCACTTGTCGAGAGTTTCAGAGGGTCTTATCATTTTCTGGTCTTGCAGTTTTACCCATTTCAACGTGGGGACCACGTTTTCACGTTCTCTTGTCTGTATTTAAATTCTCAGCGAGTCCTTTTATGCACTCTGGCCTTGGAGGGCGTTATGTCCTGTTGACACAAAGTCTGTGCTCCCATAGTTGTGGTTAATGACTGATTCCAGGTTTATATGAAAAGCCATTATCTCATTTAGAGAGCTAAAATCATTGTTCTGTCTTATGTAAAGTATTCTTGTTCTTAATAATTTATTTTATACAACATTTCGATGCAAGCCTGATAAAAAGGATGTGTACACTTTCAGAGTTACAGTTATCTTGGTTATACCATCCTTAATGATATCACAAAATGATATGACATGGTTGATCCCCACCAGCCATTCCAAACGTTCGGATTTCAAAACTAATGATCTTTTGATGTTACAGTTCTTAGGCAAGAGTCTCTCCCTACACATAACACATTCCTTTTTTCAATACTTAAGGGCAAGTGAGAGAAAGTTTACGACCCGCGTTAAGTCATAAAACCGTCCCAACTCCCCCTTCCTCTCTGGTGGGAGAGAGGGGGGGGGGGGGGGGGGGTCTGGCTATCTGTCAGCCCTATGTCGAGCTGATCTGGTGCATTTGATCCTCACCAAGGAGAGACAGTCATAACAGTGATGCGGACACTGAGGAAATTGAAGCTCTCGAACACAGCTCTCCACTACAGCCCCGCGATATGAATAGGGGTGTGCTTGGCCCCCTGTTTACTGTAGTCCACAATCAGTTGCTTTGTCTTGCTGACGTTGAGGGCTAGGTTGTTGTGCTGGCACCACACTGCCAGTTCTCTGACCTCCTCCCTATAGGCCACATGTATCAAATTCATTCCAATGGAAGGCTGAGAGTCTGCAGGTTTTCGCTCCTCCCTTTTACATGGTTGATAAATTAAGCTCACTAATTAGTAAAGAACTCCCCTCACCTGGTTGTCTAGGACTTAATTGAAAGGAAAAAACATAAAAACCCACAGACACTAGGCCCTCCATGGAATGAGTTTGACACCCCTGCTATACGCCGTCAGAGAAGAGGCCTACCACCGTTGTCTAGTCAGCAAACTTAATGATAGTTGGAGAGAAGCTCGCACAGGGAACTGCGGGGCTCTGACTCGTCCAGCTTTGACTGAATCCCGTCTGTGTAATTCACAGCTGGTCTACTGAAAGGGATTCATGACTCCTCTACTTATCAACAGCCATATTCGCCATTAATGGTGTGTTGATATGATTATGATTGATATAAAGGAATGCGCTGCCAGACGTTTGGTGTTGGAACCATTCTAATTGATATAAGAAGGCAGTACTAGACATGCAAGTTCAATTTTACAGTAAATCTATTGTGTAGTACACATTGCAAGCATTTATTTATTTATTTAACTAGGCAAGTCAGTTAAGAACAAATTCTTATTTATAATGACGGCCTACACCGGGCAGACCCGGACGACACTGGGCCAATTGTGCGTCACCTTATGGGACTCCCAATCAGGGCCAGTTGTGATACAGCCTGGATTCAAACCAGGTTGCCTGTAGTGACACCTCAAAGCACTGAGAAACGGTGCCTTAGACCCCCTGCGCCACTCAGATACCATGAAAGAGGGGAGAGGATGTATAAACTGAGCTAATATTATCTCAGCTCACTGGTCACCATCGCAGCACCCACTCGTAGCACGTGCTCCAGCAGGTATATCTCACTGGTCTCATTTATCTTGCTCCTTTGCACCCCAGTATCTATACTTGCACATTCATCTTCTGCACATCTATCATTCCAGTGTTATAATTGCTATATTGTAATTACGTCGCCACCATGGCCTATTTATTGCCTTAACTCCCATATCTTACCTCATTTGCACACACTGTATGTAGAATTTTTTGTTTTATTTTTTATACTGTATTATTGACTGTATGTTTTGTTTATTCCATGTGTAACTCTGTGTTGTTGTATGTGTCGAATTGCTATGCTTCATCTTGGCCAGGTCGCAGTTGCAAATGAGAACTTGTTCTCAACTGGCCTACCTGGTTAAATAAAGGTGTTCTCAACTAGCCTACCTGGTTAAATAAAGGTGTTCTCAACTAGCCTACCCGGTTAAATAAAGGTGTTCTCAACTAGCCTACCCGGTTAAATAAAGGTGTTCTCAACTGGCCTACATGGTTAAATAAAGGTGTTCTCAACTAGCCTACCTGGTTAAATAAAGGTGTTCTCAACTAGCCTACCCGGTTAAATAAAGGTGTTCTCAACTAGCCTAACCTGGTTAAATAAAGGTGTTCTCAACTAGCCTACCTGGTTAAATAAAGGTGTTCTCAACTAGCCTACCCGGTTAAATAAAGGTGTTCTCAACTGGCCTACCTGGTTAAATAAAGGTGTTCTCAACTAGCCTACCCGGTTAAATAAAGGTGTTCTCAACTAGCCTACCCGGTTAAATAAAGGTGTTCTCAACTAGCCTACCCGGTTAAATAAAGGTGTTCTCAACTAGCCTACCTGGTGAAATAAAGGTGTTCTCAACTAGCCTACCCGGTTAAATAAAGGTGTTCTCAACTAGCCTACCTGGTAAATAAAGGTGTTCTCAACTAGCCTACCTGGTTAAATAAAGGTGTTCTCAACTGGCCTACCTGGTTAAATAAAGGTGTTCTCAACTAGCCTACCCGGTTAAATAAAGGTGTTCTCAACTAGCCTACCCGGTTAAATAAAGCTGAACAAAAAAAACAAACAAATTGCATTCCGAACTTATCTTTTCGTTTTTTTTTAAACTCACAAACAGTAACGGTTAAATCTGAATTTGCATGAACATAAAATCTTAAACATTTCTCCTCTCAGACATTGTCTTTGTATTTCCAAAACGAGGTCAAAACTTTACTCCAAGAGAATTTATAAAAAATAATTTAAAAAGGTACTTCTAAACGTCTTAAAGTGATGATCCAGAGGTTTTTGTATCATTTCAAAAGTAGTGTACGAGCCAAAACGAGTCGCCAAAAATCACGTACTGTACAATTGTGTACTATGTCATCCATTTCGTATGATATGTTACATCCTGCAAAAAAAAAATGTTTTCTTGTTTCCTGCAATTCCTTGTGATATTTTACAAATTCCAATTCATGCAATATGTTATGAATTAGTAAGTGCTTAAAGTGGAACTGACAGCGTTTTAACTACTTTGCAGATATTAAACAAACAGACAATATCTGTCAAAAAATATAAAATCACAGTTTATGCTACAAACCCAACTTTATAAGAGGTTTTAAAAATAGGTTATATCGTACTCAAAAGTCCATGACATAGAGTAAGGCATTGTTGGCAGAATAGATGGATGAAGTAAATAAAACGGTGACCGAAACCAGACAGAGGGCCATGATTGTAAAAGGCTAGGGACTTCAATGCATAATTAATATAATTCACCAATACTTTTTTTTGTAGTCCAACAACGTGCACACCAGTTTGGGAATACCTGCTCTACATCATTCCCAAACATTCTATGAAAGTATGAAAACTTAAAAATGTTTGTCAGAAATTGTAAACACAAAAAGCGTCATGTTCTTCCTTAGGGAAGGACGTATTTTAATCTGATTTCATGTTGCTAAAACACCTCCAGTTCAATCTTTTTAAAATGTGTTTCAAACTGTATCTGAAAGCCACCACATTTCTAAAAATGTACAATTAATAATATGCTTGAAGTTGGCAGCCTTTGTGTCACGTTCTGACCTTAGTTCTTTTGTTATGTCTTTGTTTTAGTATGGTCAATGGCGTGAGTTGGGTGGGTAGTTTTTCTATGTTGTGGTTTTGTGTTTGGCCTGGTATGGTTCTCAATCAGAGGCAGGTGTCGTTCGTTATCTCTGATTGAGAATCGTACTTAGGTGGCCTTTTAACACCTGTGTGGTGTCAAGAATATGCATAGTCGAGCATCTTTTCGTGACAAAATATCGCGCTTAAAACGGGAACGTTTTTTATCCAAAAATGAAATAGCGCCCCTAGAGATGCAACTGGTTAGGTGGCCTTTTAACACCTGTGTGGTGTGGGTGATTGTTTTCTGTTATGTGTATGCCACCCTATAGAACTGTTTCGTTTCGTTCTCCTTTGTTATTTTGTTTAATGTTCTCTGTTTTATAAATAATATGATGAACACTTACCACGCTGCGCTTTGGTCCTCACCTCATTCCAACGACGATCGTTATACTTTGCTCAACTCCTCATATCCCCCTCTATCTGTTCTCTATCGGTTCTCTTGCTGTTCTCTATCGGTTATCTTTCTGTTCTCTATCTGTTCTCTTTCTGTTCTCTTTCTGTTCTCTATCTGTTCTCTTGCTGTTCTCTTTCTGTTCTCTATCTGTTCTCTATCTGTTCTCTTTATGTTCTCTTTCTGTTCTCTATCTGTTCTCTTTCTGTTCTCTATCTGTTCTCTATCTGTTCTCTTTCTGTTCTCTATCTGTTCTCTTTCTGTTCTCTATCTGTTCTCTTTCTGTTCTCTATCTGTTCTCTATCTGTTCTCTTTCTGTTCTCTATCTGTTCTCTTTCTGTTCTCTTGCTGTTCTCTTTCTGTTCTCTATCTGTTCTCTTTCTGTTCTCTATCTGTTCTCTATCTGTTCTCTTTCTGTTCTCTATCTGTTCTCTATCTGTTCTCTTTCTGTTCTCTATCTGTTCTCTTTCTGTTCTCTATCTGTTCTCTATCTGTTCTCTTTCTGTTCTCTATCTGTTCTCTTTCTGTTCTCTATCTGTTCTCTATATGTTTTCTTTCTGTTCTCTATCTGTTCTCTTTCTGTTCTCTTTCTGTTCTCTATCTGTTCTCTATCTGTTTTCTTTCTGTTCTCTATCTGTTCTCTTTCTGTTTTCTTTCTGTTATCTATCTGTTCTCTTTCTGTTCTCTTTCTGTTCTCTTGCTGTTCTCTTTCTATTCTCTCCCTCTCCACAGTCACAGCTGTCCTCATATTTCTAAGTTTACCCCAGCTCAGACAGTCAGAAATAAATAAAGTCAGAGGACACAGTCACAGACAGGCCTCAGCCTCAAATCTACAGACAGGACTCAGACTCAACCCTACAGACAGGACTCAGACTCAACCCTACAGACAGGACTCAGACTCAACCCTACGGACAGGCCTCAGCCTCAAACCTACAGACAGGACTCCGCCTCAACCCTACAGACAGGCCTCCGCCTCAACCCTACAGACAGGCCTCAGTCTCAACCCTACAGACAGGCCTCCGCCTCAACCCTACATACATGCCTCTGCCTCAACCCTACAGACAGGCCTCAGACTCAACCCTACAGAAAGGCCTCAACCCTACAGACAGGCCTCCGCCTCAACCCTACAGACAGGCCTCAGTCTCAACCCTACAGACAGGCCTCAGCCTCAAATCTACAGACAGGCCTCAGCCTCAAACCTACAGACATGACTCAGACTCAACCCTACAGACAGGCCTCCGCCTCAACCCTACAGACAGGCCCAGACTCAACCCTACAGAAAGGCCTCAACCCTACAGACAGGCCTCAGCCTTAACCCTACAGACAGGCCTCAGTCTCAACCCTACAGACAGGCCTCAGTCTCAACCCTACAGACAGGCCTCAGCCTCAACCCTACAGACAGGCCTCAGTCTCAACCCTACAGACAAGCCTCAGCCTCAACCCTACAGACAGGCCTCATCCCTAAAGACAGGCCTCACTCTCAAACATTCCGACAAGCCTCAGCCTCAACAAATACAGTACATGAGATCTGGCTTTTCAGGGTGCTGCACACTGAGCTCTGAAGGGTGCTGCACACTAAGCTTTGCGGGGTGCTGTCCATAGTGCTGATTCAAGATTAATTTTGACATGGACTGTGAGGACAGGCCATTGATGGTTCAACAGTAGATTTTCCACTATGTTCTCGGGTTAGAACAGTCTTATCTTTCCACCAACCCGTGGGAGTATTGTGTGCTTTCTGAATTATTAATGTGATCAAACATAATCACAAGATAATAGGAATACATACTGATCAGATCACTGTCTCTACAATGTCAAGATTAGTTTCTGCAGGATTAGAGAGATGGTCCCCTGAATTCCAATAGAGGGCTTGCAGTTTACGTACGACTCCCCCTGGCGGCCACGTTGGAAGACCACCGCATTAATTCTGCTGACAACAACAGCCGAATGGCTAACCCAAATGACATGTTTTCATATCCTCCGCAATCATGAAACCCCATTGGTGACACCAAGATAAGACTCAAGAGCTGTCGGAAAAGTAAAGAAACATTTCTGCCCGTCAAGACCTGAACACAGACAACTGTCAGTAACGGGTCTGCTATACATTGTCTACTGGTATCGTTTTTAAACTGAGAACATATAGCTGAACAATATGATCAACCTTGTGTAAGTTAAGCTATTCTCTGCTTCAGATGCACAATGTCAACGGGTGCTTTGTAAATGCCCATAAGGCTAATGCCATCATACTGTAGGCCAGTGGATCCCAACTCCGGTCCTAAACTCCAGTCCCCAAACAGTACAGTTTTATTGTAGCCCTTATTCAACTTGTCAACTATTCATCAGGTGTTCCTCAATGAGTTGAATCAGATAGGTTTGGCCAGGGCTACAACAAAATGGTGTTGTTGGGGGTACTGGAGTTGGGCTGTTGGGGGTACTGGAGGACTGGAGTTGGGCTGTTGTGGGTACTGGAGTTGGGCTGTTGTGGGTACTGGAGGACTGGAGTTGGGCTGTCGGGGGTACTGGAGGACTGGATTTGGGCTGTTGGGGGGTACTGGAGGACTGGAGTTGGGCTGTTAGGGGTACTGGAGGACTGGAGTTGGGCTGTTGTGGGTACTGGAGTTGGGCTGTTGTGGGTACTGGAGTTGGGCTGTTGTGGGTACTGGAGGACTGGAGTTGGGTTGTTGGGGGTACTGGACGACTGGAGTTGGGCTGTTGGGGGGTACTGGATAACTGGAGTTGGGCTGTTGGGGGGTACTGGAGGACTGGAGTTGGGCTGTTAGAGGTACTGGAGGACTGGAGTTGGGAACCACCGCTGTAGGCCTATGGCTGCAGTGGTGTTACATGCCATTATCAGCTGAAAAATGGGTTCACATGGCTGATATCCTGCATTTGTTTTTTAAATCAAATAAAACTAATTGGAGAGCTTATGACTGAACAAAAATGTCATGTTCATTTGAGAATAAAACACAGACAGATTAGAGACAGATTCCTGACTTGACTTTTAAACTGCATTTTTGTTCCCAACATTTGCAAACATAAACTCAGCAAAAAAAAAGAAACATCCCTTTTTCAGGACCCTGTCTTTCAAAGATAATTCGTAAAATCAAAATAACTTCACAGATTTTCATTGTAAAGGGTTTAAACACTGTTTCCCATGCTTGTTCAATGAACCATAAACAATTAATGAACATGCACTTGTGGAACGGTCGTTAAGACACTAACAGCTTACAGACGGTAGGCAAATAAGGTCACAGTTATGAAAACTTAGGACACTAAAGATGCCTTTCTACTGACTCTGAAAAACACAAAAAGAAAGATGCCCAGGGTCCCTGCTCATCTGTGTGAACGTGCCTTAGGCATGCTGCAAGGAGGCACGAGGACTGCAGATGTGGCCAGGGCAATAAATTGCAATGTCCGTACTGTGAGTCGTCTAAGACATCGCTACAGGGAGACAGGACGGACAGCTGATTGTCCTCGCAGTGGCAGACCAAGTGTAACAACATCTGCACAGGATCGGTACATCCGAACATCACACCTGCGGGACAGGTACAGGATGGCAACAACAACTGCCCGAGTTACACCAGGAATGCAAAATTCCTCCATCAGTGCTCAGACTGCCCGCAATAGGCTGACAGAGGCTGGATTGAGGGCTTGTAGGCCTGTTGTAAGGCAGGTCCTCACCAGACATCACTGGCAACAACGTCACCTATGGGCACAAACACACCATCGCTGGACCAGACAGGACTGGCAAAAAGTGCTCTTCACTGATGAGTCGCAGTTTTGTCTCACCAGGGGTGATGGTCGGATTCACGTTCATTGTCAAAAGAATGAGCGTTACACCGAGGCCTGTATTCTAGAGCAGGATCGATTTGTAGGTGGAGGGTCTGGCACGGTCTGGGGCGGTGTGTCACAGCATCATCGAACTGAGCTTGTTATCATTGCAGGCAATCTCATTGCTGTGTGTTACAGGGAAGACATCCTCCTCCCTCATGTGGTACCCTTCCTTGCAGGCTCATCCTGACATGACCCTCCAGCACGACAATGCCACTGGCCATGCTGCTCATTCTGTGCATGATTTCCTGCAAGACAGGAATGTCAGTGTTCTGCCATGGCCAGTGAAGAGCCCGGATCTCAATCCCATTGAGCACGTCTTGGACCTGTTGGATCGGAGGGTGAGGGCTAGGGTCATTCCCCCCCAGAAATGTCCGGGAACTTGCAGGTGCCTTGATGGAAGAGTGGGGTAACATCTCACAACAAGAACTGGCAAATCTGGTGCAGTCCATGAGGAGGAGATGCACTGTAGTACTTAATGCAGCTGGTGGCCACACCAGATACTGACTGTTACTTTTGATTTTGACCCCCCCCCCCTTTGTTCAGGGACACACACGTTTATTAAATTTCTGTTAGTCGCATGTCTGTGGAATTTATTCAGTTTATGTCTCAGTTGTTGAATCTTTTTATGTTCATACAAATATTTACACATATTCAGTTTGCTGAAAATAAACGCAGTTGACAGTGAGAGGACGCTTCTTTTTTTTGCTGAGTTTAACATCCATGGTGTACAATGATGTACCCTTTTTCTCTTGGGACATTCATTGGGACTTCGTCACAAACATCACAAGGAAAACAGGCTTATGCTAAAATTACACAAGATTATGTTGGTTTCTCTCTCTCTGTCCTCAGTGTTTCTCGCTAGGGACTGGAACTGGAGAATATTTTCATAATGTCCTGCCCACAAAGTTACCTGCCCTATCCAGAGTACCCTACTCTCCCTTCTCTGACAGCTGGAACTGCTAGCTAAACCTTTCACCCTCTTCCATGGCTGTCAGATAGCTACCTACCTAGCTACAAATGCATTTGGAGTAACAAAGATAAATGCATCAAGTTGGCTAACTAAATGATATGACTTTAGAAAGCTGGTGATGTTTATTTCATGTAGCTAACTAGCTATTCAGTATGTGAAGTTAGCTAACTAGCGAACATTACGTTAGCAGCTCATTTGAGTTAGCCTTTCTGTAGCAAGCTAGCTAATATATCATTTTGTAGCAAGCTAGCTAATATATCATTTTGGATCACTTTCAACATATAAGTATATACTTACTTGAACAGGTTCTCTTACTGCCTCCATTTTCTGGTTCCTTAGAAAAATGAAATAATGGACAATCTTCCCAAAGTTTCTGCAGGTAGCAGAACGCAGCCAGCTATGTGGACGATCGATTGGAGGACTTTCAACAGACTGAGTTTGGTCTTCCAACATGGCGCTTGATACGGTTGCAAGGTGATTTGTGATTGAACTGCAAGCCCTCTATAGGGACCTTTATTCTTTAGATGTAGCGTAGACTATAGAATTAAATATAGACTATATAGTGAATTATTACGTTCTCATAGCCCCTCTGGGCTTAAGAGGTTGGCTGTACAGGTTCTCTACACAGGGTCTCTATTAGAAGGCTTGCGTCCTTAATGGCACTATATTCCCTACATAGTGCACTACTTTTGACTAGGGCACTAAGGGCCCTGGTAAAAAGTAGTGCAATATGAAGGGATTAGGGTGCCAATTGGGACGGAAGAGGCTGGTGATACAGGTTCCCTCCCTAGGAAGTAATGGGCTGTGCCTGGATTTCTTTAATGTAGTTCTAGAACTCTGGTGTACCCTGCTGGGGGAGGCTGGGGGATAAATGTGTGGCTGCTGCATTCCAATTCATTTAGTTCTAGAACTCTGGTGTACCCTGCTGGGGGATAAATGTGTGGCTGCTGCATTCCAATTCATTTAGTTCTAGAACTCTGGTGTACCCTGCTGGGGGATAAATGTGTGGCTGCTGCATTCCAATTCATTTAGTTCTAGAACTCTGGTGTACCCTGCTGGGGGATAAATGTGTGGCTGCTGCATTCCAATTCATTTAGTTCTAGAACTCTGGTGTACCCTGCTGGGGGATAAATGTGTGGCTGCTGCATTCCAATTCAGTTAGTTCTAGAACTCTGGTGTACCCTACTGGGGGATGCTGGGGAATAAATGTGTGGCTGCTGCATTCCAATTCAGTTAGTTCTAGAACTCTGGTGTACCCTGCTGGGGGATGCTGGGGAATAAATGTGTGGCTGCTGCATTCCAATTCATTTAGTTCTAGAACTCTGGTGTACCCTGCTGGGGGGTGGTGGGGGATGGTAGGGGATGCTGGGGGGTTTGGGGATAGATGTGTGGCTGCTGCACTCAAATTAATTTATCTCATTTATTTTTCTGCTCTCTCACTTTAAAATCCGATGACTTATCACTGTTATATTCTCCTCAAATGCTGTTCTGTTCTCCTCATATACTGTTCTGTTTTCCTCATATACTGTTCTGTTCTCCTCATATGCTGTTTATTTATCCTCATATACTGTTCTGTTCTCCTCATATACTGTTCTGTTCTCCTCATATGCTGTTTTGTTATCCTCATATACTGTGCTGTTCTCCTCATATACTGTTCTGTTCTCCTCATATACTGTTCTGTTCTCCTCATATACTGTTCTGTTCTCCTCATATACTGTTCTGTTCTTCTCATATACTGTTCTGTTCTCCTCATATACTGTTCTGTTCTCCTCATATACTGTTCTGTTCTCCTCATATGCTGTTTTGTTATCCTCATATACTGTTCTGTTCTTTCCTCCTCATATGCTGTTCTGTTCTGTTCTCCTCATATGCTGTTCTGTTCTCCTCATATGCTGTTCTGTTCTGTCCTCCTCATATGCTGTTCTGTTCTGTCCTCCTCATATGCTGTTCTGTTCTGTCCTCCTCATATGCTGTTCTGTTCTGTTCTCCTCATATGCTGTTCTGTTCTGTCCTCCTCATATGCTGTTCTGTTCTGTCCTCCTCACATGCTGTTCTGTTCTGTTCTCCTCATATGCTGTTCTGTCCTCCTCATATGCTGTTATGTTCTGTCCTCCTCATATGCTGTTCTGTTCTGTCCTCCTCATATGCTGTTCTGTTCTGTTCTCCTCATATGCTGTTCTGTTCTGTCCTCCTCATATGCTGTTCTGTTCTGTTCTCCTCATATACTGTGATGTTCTCCTCATATACTGTTCTGTTCTCCTCATATACTGTTCTGTTCTCCTCATATACTGTTCTGTTCTTCTCATATACTGTTCTGTTCTCCTCATATGCTGTTCTGTTCTGTTCTACTCATATACTGTTCTGTTCTCCTCATATACTGTTCTGTTCTCCTCATATACTGTTCTGTTCTCCTCATATACTGTTCTGTTCTCCTCATATGCTGTTTTGTTCTCCTCATATGCTGTTCTGTTCTGTCCTCCTCATATGCTGTTCTGTTCTGTTCTCCTCATATGCTGTTCTGTTCTCCTCATATACTGTTCTGTTCTCCTCATATACTGTTCTGTTCTCCTCATATGCTGTTTTGTTCTCCTCATATACTGTTCTGTTCTGTCCTCCTCATATGCTGTTCTGTTCTGTCCTCCTCATATGCTGTTCTGTTCTGTTCTCCTCATATGCTGTTCTGTTCTGTCCTCCTCATATGCTGTTCTGTTCTCCTCATATACTGTTCTGTTCTCCTCATATACTGTTCTGTTCTCCTCATATACTGTTCTGTCCTCCTCATATGCTGTTCTGTTCTCCTCATATACTGTTCTGTCCTCCTCATATGCTGTTCTGTTCTCCTAATATACTGTTCTGTCCTCCTCATATGCTGTTCTGTTCTGTCCTCCTCATATGCTGTTCTGTTCTGTTCTCCTCATATGCTGTTCTGTTCTGTCCTCCTCATATGCTGTTCTGTTCTCCTCATATACTGTTCTGTTCTCCTCATATACTGTTCTGTTCTCCTCATATACTGTTCTGTTCTCCTCATATACTGTTCTGTTCTCCTCATATACTGTTCTGTTCTCCTCATATGCTGTTTTGTTCTCCTCATATACTGTTCTGTTCTGTCCTCCTCATATGCTGTTCTGTTCTGTTCTCCTCATATGCTGTTCTGTTCTCCTCATATACTGTTCTGTTCTCCTCATATACTGTTCTGTTCTCCTCATATGCTGTTTTGTTCTCCTCATATACTGTTCTGTTCTGTCCTCCTCATATGCTGTTCTGTTCTGTCCTCCTCATATGCTGTTCTGTTCTGTCCTCCTCATATGCTGTTCTGTTCTGTCCTCCTCATATGCTGTTCTGTTCTGTCCTCCTCATATGCTGTTCTGTTCTGTTCTCCTCATATACTGTTCTGTTCTCCTCATATACTGTTCTGTTCTCCTCATATACTGTTCTGTTCTCCTCATATACTGTTCTGTTCTCCTCATATGCTGTTTTGTTCTCCTCATATACTGTTCTGTTCTGTCCTCCTCATATGCTGTTCTGTTCTGTTCTCCTCATATGCTGTTCTGTTCTCCTCATATGCTGTTCTGTTCTGTCCTCCTCATATGCTGTTCTGTTCTGTCCTCCTCATATGCTGTTCTGTTCTGTCCTCCTCATATGCTGTTCTGTTCTGTTCTCCTCATATGCTGTTCTGTTCTGTCCTCCTCATATGCTGTTCTGTTCTGTCCTCCTCATATGCTGTTCTGTTCTGTTCTCCTCATATGCTGTTCTGTTCTGTCCTCCTCATATGCTGTTCTGTTCTGTTCTCCTCATATGCTGTTCTGTTCTGTCCTCCTCATATGCTGTTCTGTTCTGTTCTCCTCATATGCTGTTCTGTTCTGTCCTCCTCATATGCTGTTCTGTTCTGTTCTCCTCATATGCTGTTCTGTTCTGTTCTCCTCATATGCTGTTCTGTTCTGTTCTCCTCATATGCTGTTCTGTTCTGTCCTCATATGCTGTTCTGTTCTGTTCTCCTTATATGCTGTTCTGTTCTCCTCATATGCTGTTCTGTTCTCATCATATGCTGTTCTCCTCATATGCTGTTCTCTTCTGTCCTCCTCATATGCTGTTCTGTTTTGTTTTGTTCTCCTCATATGCTGTTCTCTTCTGTTATCCTCATATGCTGTTCTGTTCTCATCATATGCTGTTCTCCTCATATGCTGTTCTCTTCTGTCCTCCTCATATGCTGTTCTGTTTTTTTTTGTTCTCCTCATATGCTGTTCTGTTCTGTTCTCCTCATATGCTGTTCTGTTCTGTTCTCCTCATATGCTGTTCTGTTCTGTCTTCCTCATATGCTGTTCTGTTCTGTCCTCCTCATATGCTGTTCTGTTCTGTTCTCCTCATATGCTGTTCTGTTCTGTTCTCCTCATATGCTGTTCTGTTCTGTCCTCCTCATATGCTGTTCTGTTCTGTCCTCCTCATATGCTGTTCTGTTCTGTCCTCCTCATATGCTGTTCTGTTCTGTTCTCCTCATATGCTGTTCTGTTCTGTCCTCCTCACATGCTGTTCTGTTCTGTTCTCCTCATATGCTGTTCTGTTCTCAGATAGTGTTCTGTTCTCCTCAGATGGTGTTCTGTTCTCCTCAAATACTATTCTGTTCTCCTCATTTTCTGCCTTGAATGGGATTTGGGAAGACTGATGATGATATGTCAGTGTTTCTTAACCACATGCATAAACAAGCGTGGGATCGTTGTTTGGAAAGGAAACTGTCACTGTGAGGAGATCAACGACTGAAATCCGAAGGTGACCACACAGCAACTGATTATGCAACATTTGGAGTCTTCAATCACACAGATAAATTAGCGTAGCTCTGCCTGAGGAAAGCTGGCCTGTAAATGTAATAAAGCTGCCATGTTTATTAGAACTGCCACTGTGCCAGGTGGCATTTTCTAATGCTTCTGCCCTTCTATTGGATTACCCAGGATGCATCTTAAATGGTACCCTATTCCCTTTATGGTGCACAACTGTTAACCCGTAGTAGTGTACTATATAGGGAATAGGGTGCCATGATCCCTGGTCAAAAGTAGTGCACTATATAGAGAATAGGGTGCCATTTCGGACATCTGCTGGTATAAAATATGATGTAGCTATGTATTTCCCAGTCTGAGAGCCTGTCCATTTATAAGAAATCAATGCCAGAGAGAACGTTTAATGACATGATTTATTCTGTCCATAAATGTTTGATCCCTAACACTTTCATTCGGTGTTATACATCTAGATCTCAAACGTATGCTGTGACAAGATGTCTTGACAAAGCTTTAAATGCATCACTTGTGCAGTGAAGGTATGTGAAATTGGTCTTTATTCACAGATTTCAATTATCATCATCTGATATCTTATTAATTGCTCAAGATCTACTTCATAAGCAGCCTAATTAAAATGATTAAACCACTATAAAATAAAAGACAAAGGGGCTACGTTTACACAGGCAGCCCAATTCTGATATTTTTTACCACTAATTGGTCTTTTGACGATCAGAATTGGGCTGCCTGTGTAAACGTAGCCAGAGTGAATCAGTTCTAATTGGTCTGTCAAAACTCAAATAGATCTGGGATCAGATCTAGAATCAAAAGAGCATCCTACCATCTAAAGAGACAGGCGCAATAATGAAGACTAATTCATAAAATTGCCTGAGGCACATTTTCAGGGAGGAACAAGTAAACACATTTCTACCCAGAATGTGAGAGAAATAAGCTTTTTGTGCGTATAGAACATTTCTGCAATCTTTTATTTCAGCTCATGAAACATGACCAATAGTCCCTGTTGGGGAGGGGGATTTTGTAATTTATCAAAATCTTTGAAATTCCTGCATGTTGTGTTTATATTTTTGCACAGTATAGATACATCTCTTTGAAGCCGATAGCTTCAGCTTTCATTAAACGGTTTTCAAGATTTTGATTTCACACTTGCATCACCGTCCTCTGTGACATCAACTCCCAGAAATGTAATTGTACTTCATGGGGATATGACGAAATGAAATGAATGGATGGTCATGTATGGCCATAAGCTCACATTTATTCATATTTAGACTCAAACCTGATGCTTCTGAGAAGAGGTTAACTAAATGAATAGCTAGGGGGGGGGGGGGGGGGATCTGCCTTTCCAAAATAAATCTATCATCCTCTATCATTTCACCATAGTCTATCAGGTCCAAAATAGGTCCACATTATGTATGGACCTATTTTACAAAAAGCCAGATTGAGTCTCATTTACAATCTGCCTTCTTTTAGTCTGCTGGCTAACACATGTGAAAATAGATTATATCGTTATTTTGTAAAATTATAGTTCTAAAGTCAATCAATATATCTACGGTCTTTCCCAGGTTTGGGTGTAATGTTGTTTCAAAGTGGGTGTACATTGTTTCAAAGTGGGTTTGAGACTGTTATGCTCAATACATTCAATAAAGGTGTCAAAAAGTAGAACTCATAGATCATCACAAAATAACTAGCAGCAGGGTGAGTCAGTGAGTCGTATTTGGGTGAGTCAGTGAGTCGTATTAGGGTGCCATGACGTTGCCCTCTTTGGGTACAGCAAGCCCCATCCCCCTCTCCCTGTCTCCTACACCCAGGCTGCTGTGGTCAGAGAGAGGTTGTAAATTCCTGGAGGAGATTATCTCCTCATGGCCACAGTATAGAGAGAGAGAGTAAAGTTTCATAGAGAGAACAAAGGAATTTCTTCCACCTCACAGAACTGGAGAACCGAACAACATTTATGTTCTGGAGAAGGTATAAAAGATCGGTGAAGAATCCAGCTACGAACTGGTCCGTTTGGTACAATTTTGTGAAACTCATGGGAGACAATACGGCCACATTACCATAACGATGTTTACAGTGGGGCAAAAAAGTATTTAGTCAGCCACCAATTGTGCAAGTTCTACCACTTAAAAAGATGAGAGAGGCCTGTAATTTTCATCAACTATGACAGACAAAATGAGAAAAAAAATCCAGAAAATCACATTGTAGGATTTTTAATGAATTTATTTGCAAATTATGGTGGAAAATAAGTATTTGGTTACCTACAAACAAGCAAGATTTCTGGCTCTCACAGATCTGTAACTTCTTCTTTAAGAGGCTCCTCTGTCCTCCGCTCGTTACCTGTATTAATGGCACCTGTTTGAACTTGTAATCAGTATAAAAGACACCTGTCCACAACCTCAAACAGTCACACTCCAAACTCCACTATGGCCAAGACCAAAGAGCTGTCAAAGGACACCAGAAACAAAATTGTAGACCTGCACCAGGCTGGGAAGACTGAATCTGCAATAGGTAAGCAGCTTGGTTTGAAGAAATCAACTGTGGGAGCAATTATTAGGAAATGGAAGACATACTCCACGCATACTCCACGCTCCACCCAAGATCTCACCCTGTGGGGTCAAAATGATCACAAGAACGGTGAGCAAAAATCCCAGAACCACACGGGGGACCTAGTGAATGACCTGCAGAGAGCTGGGACCAAAGTAACAAAGCCTACCATCAGTAACTGGGACAGGCCCTTTTCTGCAATTCTGAATAAAAAACCCACCTTGAGAATTTCTCAACAGACCATGTTGCTCTCAATTACGAGAGGACAAAGGTTGCAGACCAGCTTACCTCGATAACGAGAGGGCCAAGGTTTGAGACCAGACTGCTGAATCTTTTAACCATCCCACGTGGTTAAACTCTTAGACTATCGATACCGACAGAATAAGAGCAAGTCTTTGATATTAATTACTAGTCTGCAGCTAGGAATTCGGTATCATTGAACGCGAAGACCGACAACCGCCGAAACATCTATCCTATAACGACATGAATGAATGTCACTCTGAACTATCCATTCTAACCACGACAGAGAGGGTGGAGAAACTCTCCAACAGAAACAAACTTTTCAACAGAGACCCCGACGACACACTGAGCATAAATATATACATTGATTGCAATTGTTCCCGAATGAGTGAGTGTTCATGTGCAAAGGATTAGCATTTCAATTGTTATAATTATCAACTCTGTAGTGACTTAGCTGACCCCCACTCCCCTTTTGTCCAACAAGCCGCCATGCCGGTTTAGCCCACTAGGGCACATTCCCCTATCATTTCTTGTAACCATATATACTTTGTTTGTTTGTGTGTGCGCTTCTGTGTTTGTTTAGTTAATTCATAAATAAATAAATTATTTCAGACAATTGATGTATTCATGACTCATAGTGAAGACTGGGTTCGCACAGATAACCAACAATCTACGACGTTTGGAATGAGACTAACGTGAGGTAAAGAAGAATTCATTAATCAGAAGACTATTGATCAGATATAAAATATCTGAAAAGTTATATTAGGAAAATTATAACTTTGTAATCAGAATATTTTCCTTGGTGCCCCGACTTCCTAGTTAATTACAGTTACATGATTAATCAGTTTAATCGCGTAATAATAATTACAGAGAGTAATTTGATAAAGATTCATCTTCAGTTTAATAATGCCAAAGACACGACAAGGGTGAGTCAGTGAGGCATATTAGGGTGAGTCAGTGAGTCGCAATAGGGTGGGTGAGTCAGTGAGTTGTAATAGGAGGAGTGAGTCGTATTAGGGTGAGTGAGTCGTATTAGGGTGAGTGAGTCGTATTAGGGTGTGTGAGTCATATTAGGGTGAGTCAGTGAGTTGCAATAGGGGGAGTGAGTCATATTAGGGTGAGTGAGTCATATTAGGGTGAGTCAGTGAGTCGCAATAGGGTGAGTGAGTCATATCAGGGTGAGTGAGTCGTAATAGGGTGAGTTAGTGAGTAGTAATAGGGTGAGTGAGTCATATCAGGGTGAGTCAGTGAGTCGCAATAGGGTGAGTGAGTCGTATTAGGGTGAGTCAGTGAGTCGTATTAGGGTGAGTCAGTGAGTCGTAATAGGGTGAGTGAGTCATAATCGGGTGAGTCAGTGAGTCGCAATAGGGTGAGTGAGTCATAATAGGGTGAGTCAGTGAGTCGCAATAGGGTTAGGTGAGTCGTATTAGGGTGAGTCAGTGAGTCGCAATAGGGTGAGTGAGTCGTATTAGGGTGAGTCAGTGAGTCGTAGCAGGGTGAGTGAGTTATATTAGGGTGAGTCAGTGAGTCGTAGCAGAGTGAGTGAGTCGTAGCAGAGTGAGTGAGTTGTAGCAGAGTGAGTGAGTCGTTGCAGAGTGAGTGAGTCGTAGCAGAGTGAGTGAGTCATATTAGGGTGAGTCAGTGAGTCGTAGCAGGGTGAGTCAGTGAGTCGTAGCAGGGTGAGTGAGTCATATTAGGGTGAGTCAGTGAGTCGTAGCAGGGTGAGTGAGTCATGTTAGGGTGAGTCAGTGAGTCGTAGCAGGGTGAGTGAGTCATAATAGGGTGAGTCAGTGAGTCGTAGCAGGGTGAGTGAGTCATATTAGGGTGAGTCAGTGAGTCGTAGCAGGGTGAGTGAGTCGTAGCAGAGTGAGTGAGTCGTAGCAGAGTGAGTGAGTCGTAGCAGAGTGAGTGAGTCGTAGCAGAGTGAGTGAGTTGTAGCAGAGTGATTGAGTTGTAGCAGGGTGGGTGAGTGAGTTGTAGCTGCTGTTGACAAGTCTGTCAGCCAGACAATGGCGAAGCTAAGTAAACCAGCAAATAGCTATAGCCTAGACCTGACCCTCAGTAGAGGCATTCAAAGCAGCCCCGCCTGTCACACACACACACAATCCCCCGCAATCACAGGGCAGTCCAAGGCCTAACCCTCTTTACAACGCCATCAAAGCCCACCTGTCACACATACTGATTTGTTTGTGGTCTGAATGCTTGTGTTTGTGTTTTGTTTTGGAGAAAATGGGGGTCATGTTAGCAGTAACTGCATAACGTTACTGTGAAACCAAGGTAAATAAAATACATTTTTCTCAGTTCCACACTATGAGCAGTTACTGCCTTCTGCTTGGTGGGGCAGAATATTTTATTTTTTATTTAACCTTTATTTAACTAGGCAAGTCTGTTAACCTGTTTATCAAATTCTTATTATCAATGACGGCCTACCCCGGCCAAACCCGGTCGACGCTGGGTCACTGTGTCATAGTGGCTGAAATCTTATCAGCTGAAAGATAAAATGGGGAACGGGGTGGGGATTTGAACGCGTTAAACGTTAGAGAGCCATGGAAAGAGTCTGTTCTAGTTCTGAGCAGCATCTTTATGCTTTATTTTACTGTATGTGAAGATTAAACATATCACATCGTATCGTCATATCATCATCATCATATCGTCATATCATCATCGTATTGTCATATCATCATCATATCGTCATATCGTCATCATCATCTCGTCATATCATCATCCTCGTATCGTCATATCGTCATATCGTCATCGTCATATCGTCATATCATCATCATCATATCGTCATATCATCATCATCATATCGTCATATCTTCATATCATCATCATATCATCATATCGTTATATCGTCACCATCATATCGTCATCATCATATCGTCATATCATCACCATCACATCGTCATCATCATATCGTCATATCATCATCATATCGTCATATCATCATCATCATATTGTCATATCATCATCCTCGTATCGTCGTATCGTCATATCATCATCATCATATAGTTTTTCACTTCTGGCTGTGTACTGATTGTGTTTGTTTAATGTCTTTGAGGTTTGTATCATCTATATTCATTGCTGTTTCCTCTGCAACACTACAGTGATGTGAGGGGATTTACATTTCAAATATAAACCCAGTTCGATATGTTTATCAGACTTAACTTAAAATGCATCCATTGCACTGGTGTCATACGCAAATGTGTTTAGGAAGAGCAGATATTCAATCTTTCAAATGTGTTAACAAAAAAATACACTTGATTTATGAGCCAATTGAATCGCCAATCAGCCAAGCCAGGGAATTTGGTGCCCGCGGTAACACCACAAGCAGACAGAACATACAGAATGGTGAATTTATATGCCACTTAGCAGCCGCTTTTATCTAAAGAAACAACATCCAACTGAGCTACACGGGTGAAAATATCCATCAACATTTAATGGTATAATGTCCCACTGCATCCATTTAATGTCCAACCACAGATAGGTTTGGATGGATGACTAGAGTTTGAATAATCAGAGTTTATAGAATAGTTTAATATCACCACTCAAGTTGAGATCCTCCATTGTCCATCATTGTAAATCATTGTAAATAATTGACTTACCTAGTTAAATAATGGTTAAATAAATTTAAATGCTGTCCTATAGAGAGCAATAGTAATGGGGTCTTTTTGTGGGCACTAACGAAGTCTAACTCCACCATTGACCGTTGGGCAAAGCCTATGGGGATATTAAAGGTCTGTGTTAAACACAGGCTTAGCTGGTAAGCAGAACGCTAACTATCTTGTTTAGCTTATTACAGTTTTTCTCAATTGCTAAAACACTAAATCCCATTGGCTGAACAAAGTTCTCAGTTGGCTGGACTCATTTAGCTAATTATGCAGTCTGTTGTCAATACCTTAAACCATTTTACATGGTAAAACACAATTTGCAGATCTCACTTAGACTTTTCAGCAAAACTCTAAACACATTCTCATTCTCAAAACACATTCTGCACTCTAATGCACATGTCATCCATACTGGTAAACACAAGTGGCAACAATCAAATACAAATAGAGAAGACATGTCATTGATTGAACACAACCACTCAAAATTGATTTAACCTGTTTAAAATGATGTGACACAACCAATATAAGCCAGTTCAGAGAGGTGGGAAGGAGAAAGTCTGAGAATGGATACTGTAGTACAGTGCATTGTGGGCTGTATACTGTACAATGGATGAATTGTATGGCCCTGAACATTGTGCTTTCCATTTATTAACAGTACTGACTGCTCAATAGATTTTGACTGGTTGCAGGTTCATATCAACAAAGAACAAGAATTACAGTATCACAGAGACAAGGGAAAGTTTGTGAGATGCAGGGTACAGTACTGTAAAAAATAGGGGTACAAGGAGGAGGAAGAACAAAAAACTAAATTGCAAAGAGCAAAGCAGAGTAGTAATTTCTGATCCATTTTGAGCCACTATGATCGAACATGTTTTCGTTCATCAAAGGACAATGATGGAAAAATATGTTTTTTTTTAAATTAAAAATGTACTTCTCCCTGAGAATTGTATGTTTTGAACAATGTGTTTTCTGTTTTTCGGTGTATTGTTTACTGACTGCTTGAGAGTGTACATCATTTTGATCACTTTGTTTATGATTTGAGAGCAGTGTTTGATTTTGAACACAGGCAAAACTGTTTTGAGGCGAATGTTTCATTTTGCGAGAGGAGTCAGAGGTTATGTAAATAGTGCTTGAAGATGAGGTTTTGTGTTTAATATTTTCAGGAAATGGAGCAAGGTTACAGATATTGTGTTTTAGCAATTGAGAAAAACTGTAATGATGTGAAAATGTTGCAGCTCATGTAGCAGTTCCATTTCCATTTTATTTTTCCTAAGTCTGTGTTAACTGTTTTTATCCCAAAACCCCATTATTTTCTCCAGTCATTTCCCCCTAGGAATGCCCAACAAACCAGAGGTAGAAAATGAGAGAGAGAGACAGAGAGACAGAGAGACAGAGAGAGACAGAGACAGAGAGAGACAGAGAGAGAGACAGAGAGAGACAGAGAGAGCGAGAGAGAGAGAGAGACAGAGAGAGAGAGACAGAGAGACAGAGAGAGACAGAGAGAGACAGAGAGACAGAGAGAGAGAGAGACAGAGAGAGAGACAGAGAGAGCGAGAGAGAGAGAGAGACAGAGAGAGAGAGACAGAGAGACAGAGAGAGACAGAGAGAGACAGAGAGACAGAGAGAGAGAGAGAGCTTTATTAACCCGGAAGTCATCTTGATGCTGGTCTCAGTTGATGCTCATCTCAGTTGGTGTTGGGCTTCTTGGCGTTGGAGTCTTCTCAGCTGGCAAAGTTGGTGTTGGTGATGTCTCCCTTACACTTCAGACCACTTGCACACTTATGGTTGTTGTCATTGAAATTCACCATAGGAGTTTTTATTGTTTTATTTCACCTTTATTTAACCAGGTAGGCCAGTTGAGAACACCTTTATTTAACCAGGTAGGCCAGTTGAGAACACCTTTATTTAACCAGGTTAGGCCAGTTGAGAACACCTTTATTTAACCAGGAAGGCCAGTTGAGAACACCTTTATTTAACCAGGTAGGCCAGTTGAGAACAAGCTCTCAATTACAACTGCGACCTGGCCAAGATAAAGCAAAGCAGTGCGACACAAACAACAACACAGAGTTACACATGGAATAAACAAACGTACAGTCAATAACACAATAGAAACATCGATGTACAGTGTGTGCAAATGTAGAAGAGTAGGGAAGTAAGGCAATAAATAGGCCATAGAGGCGAAATAATTACAATTAAGCATTAACACTGAGTGATAGATGTGCAGATGATGATGTGCAAGTAGAGATACTGGGGTGCAAAAGAGCAAGAGGATAAATAACAATATGGGGACGAGGTAGTTGGGTGTGCTATTTACAGATTGGCTGTGTACATCTCTATGACACCTTTTCATCACTGTCAACATGGTCAGTTAGGATAGCATTCGGAGCCGGTGCTAGAGAAGAGAGCAAAATCTTTCCCTCCATGTCTAGTAGTAGTAGTCGTGCTACCACATCTGTCCACTGGAGGGGGCTGTTGTCCATGTCTTTTTTTTTACATGGTCCTCTAATTCAAGTAGGCTAGAGCAAAATCCCTTATATCTCTTCTGTGTGTGTGTGTGTGTGTGTGTGTGTGTGTGTGTGTGCGCGTACCAGTTTGGAGCACTGATTCTCGGCAGAGAGGGAGGACACAGCGGGGGCAGATTGGTGCCTTTGGGTCGGTGGCAGCCGACTACACTACTCTGCTGGCACATATCTCCTCCCCGTTCTTCTGTAGTGGTGGGAAAACACACATACAGTATATATATATTATATATTAGTATAGATATATATAGATATATTATATCTATATATATTATATATTATATCAGGGAGTGAAATATAATCACATCCTCAATATAACACCCAGGGACATAAAGTACAGTATCAGCTACATGTGGCTTTAGTCAGACTATTAGGTCCTTTTTTTAGGCAACTACAGTAAAAAAAAAATGTTTTGACATGATTCCACACAGGAAAACATTCCATGCATTACACAGATCAGATTCGTTCATTACATCTTCAAGTATGAGATTCCTGACTGGACTACAGTAGATCTGGTCCATGTGTTGGACAAACCCAAACACATGAATGCACAAGCACAGAAGAAGGAATCATTTTAATATCGTTGCAGTCATGTTTAAAAAAAAAAAAAACTACTTTTTGCATTTGTAAACAATGTTGAGGTTATCACTTCACATTGGAGAATTGAGACGTTTAATACTCAGTCAGATGTCTTTATAAATCGATCAAAAGAATAATACCTAGCTAGGTGTATCTGGTTCTCCTTACCTTGAATAATTCTCACACCTGTCCTGGCATGACGATTGTCTCTAACACAGGGGACATACCAACTCTTAACAAGTAGCACTTAGCATGACTAAACCTAGGAAACTTAAACTACCATTACTTGTTGTAAATCATGCAAATATCATCCATAACAATCATCTTCACTCTGACCGGAGACATTGTATCATCAGGGAGGGTAAAGGCCAGAGATGGCAGAGGAAACAAGACATCTCACTCACTCCTTTTTTCTTTGTTCATATACGGTCAATGAACTAAGCAGACCAGACCATAGACTTAAGACAGACATCGCATCTTTGTATCTGTTCCACACAGGGGTGGGCAATTCCAGTCCTCGGGGGACCTGATTGGTGACACCAAGTGTGACACCAACCACGCCCCTGAGGACTGTCGTTTCCCACCTCTGCATGGCATCTGTGAGAGCAGTGCCTCTAATGCCATCTCAGCTGAAAGTATTTAATTTTCTTCTACTACTACTACTTCTATGAGTTGGTAAACAAACTGAAAGGGTGAACACTGCCCCCTGGAGGGTGTTGGTGAAACATGTGTAAAGCCAAGGTTGGCGATTAATGCCACCTGCAGTTACGGAATGTTTTCTTATGAGTAGAATTCATTGGCTCAGCCCTCCTGGTGACCTGGAAAGAATTATGTGATATTTCCTTAACCAATAGGAAGTCCCACCCAGTTGACTGGGTTCCCAAACTTTTTTTCCCCAGGGCCCCCTTTTTCACATTTGAAAAATGTCACTATATTAAATAAACCACCAACTTGATTTTGTTTAATTTAAAGGACCGATGAAATGTGAGTTTTTAAGCTAATGTCCTGCAATTCTACGTAGTTTAATTCTACTTTTGATATCTTTTAGGTAGACTATTTAATTATAATAATTATAATAAGGATAGGAAAATAAATTATAGACCCGATTTTCCCAAATATTATTCCGTTAGCAAATATGTTTTTTTTTATGATAATGTAGACTAACTCTCAATTTAATTATTCATGGTTTGTATGTTTCGTCACAATATTGCTTTGAACGTTCGTTTTAGGACTGATGTCAATATATTAAATACACCACAAACAATGACGAGACAGCCTACAGGGAGGAGGTGAGGGCTCTGGGAATGTGGTGACAGGAAAATAGCCTCTCACTCAACGTCAACAAAACAAAGGAGATTATTGTGGACTTCAGGAAACAGCAGAGGGAGCAGCCCCCCTATCCACATTGACAGGACCGCAGTGGAGAAGGTGGAAAGCTTCAAGTTCCTCATTGTACATATCACCGACAAACTGAAATGGTTCACCCACACAGACTGTGTGGTGAAGAAGGAGGCGGAATTGTTTTTGTCTTGGCACCTAAAACCCTCACAAACTTCTATAGATGCACAATTGAGAGCATGGTGTCGGGCTGTATCACCGCCTGGTACGGCAATTGCACCACCCGCAACCACAGGGCTCTCCAGAGGGTGATGCGGTCTGCAGTGTTGCCATGAGCTAGTAAAGTAAACTTGACAACATTGATTAAACAGTCATTAGCCCCTGTTCAGAAAGACTAAGTACTAACCTTAAGTCGGACATCAATATGCTGCGGCATCTGTAGAACATTGATAACAATGGTAACGACGTGACAGAGGTGCAACCCATGAATGCATATCCTCTTTTATGGGAAGTGAACAGATCAGTCAGACATTGAAATAAGATTTCTTCCCAAGCAAAGTCAAATTTCTTGGACTCCTTTACATTTTTAGTTAACCCTAACCCTTTTCCTAACCTTAACCTAATTCCCCTAACTTCTCCTAAACCTGCTATGAAAAGTCAATTTTGACAAAGCTTAAAGAGACAGGAACTGTGTTGTTGTTTTTGTAATGGTAAATAGCCTGAGAAAGACATCTTCATTTATCCACCATCTTTGTGAAGGTGCGCTGTCCTTGGTTCTGAAATGTTGAGCTGCTGTCTAGATCCAGTAGAACATTGATTTTCTCACAGACTTCAGGACAAGCCAAAGAAAAGCAGAGAGAACCCACTGGGCACAGAGGTAAATTCAACCCCTTTTCCACCTTGGTTCAAAGTAATTTAATTGAAATGACATGGAAACAACATTGATTCAAGCAGTGTGTACCCAGTGGGAACAACCTCAACTCTCAATAGATGGGGACTTGAATTAGGAATGATTTGTTTTGTGGACATAAGTGTGACGTTAATTTTCATTCAGTTATAACTTCATATGACAAATTAATCTGGATGCTTGGAATTGTCTGGCAGACGACCAAACGGAGACTGAAAACGAGATGGCAGTGAAGAGAAACTCAAACAGACAGTGACACACAGTAAGTGCTGAAAAAAAATGTCTTCTCATCCTCCCCCTTCTACTTCTCCTTCCCCTCATCCCCCTTTCCCTCCTTCTTCATAAAGGAAGTTCTCTGAACTTCACAACCATCCCTTTAGAACAGCCCTCTTCTCCGCAGGCACATCCACACTGCTGTGTGCTGTATGGTCTGTTTCACTCTGTTCTGGTTTTAACACCGGGAGTGTTAACCAGATCTGTGAGTGGATTCAGTTTGCATCAGGTGAGATTGTAAGAATCTAGCCTAACTAACCTGCACATTTTAATGTGTGTAGCATCCCGTGTTTGCTGAGCCAACATGTATAGCTAGGTGCTGACCTAGAGGCCATTTCAAAATGCCCTTGCTGTCCTTCCTCTAGGCAACCTTAGCTCATGAACAGTCATACAGGCCCCTGGCTGTAACCCCCAGTGACTGAAGTTGTCATCCCTGTTGTCCAGGAGAGGTGAGATGACCAACCTACCCTGTCCAGTCTGTGACCCCCAAGTGAAATCTCTCCTGTTTCAGAGGTGGCATGAGTTCAGTGCTATTGTCACTAGATGACAACAACGCTGTGGACTCCAGCCCTCACTTGATAACAACATCACTGTGGATTCCAGCCCTCACTAGATGACAACATCACTGTGGATTCCAGCCCTCACTCGATGACAACATCACTGTGGATTCCAGCCCTCACTAGATGACATCACTGTGGACTCCAGCCCTCACTAGATGACAACATCACTGTGGATTCCAGCCCTCACTAGATGACAACATCACTGTGGATTCCAGCCCTCACTAGATGACAACATCACTGTGGTTTCTAGCCCTCACTTGATGACAACATCACTGTGGATTCCAGCCCTCACTCGATGACAACATCACTGTGGATTCCAGCCCTCACTAGATGACAACATCACTGTGGATTCCAGCCCTCACTCGATAACAACATCACTGTGGATTCCAGCCCTCACTCGATGACAACATCACTGTGGATTCCAGCCCTCAGTAGATGACAACATCACTGTGGATTCCAGCCCTCACTCGATGACAACATCACTGTGGATTCCAGCCCTCACTAGATGACATCACTGTGGACTCCAGCCCTCACTAGATGACAACATCACTGTGGATTCCAGCCCTCACTAGATGACAACATCACTGTGGATTCCAGCCCTCACTAGATGACAACATCACTGTGGATTCCAGCCCTCACTAGATGACAACATCACTGTGGATTCCAGCCCTCACTAGATGACAACATCACTGTGGATACCAGCCCTCACTCGATGACAACATCACTGTGGATTCCAGCCCTCACTAGATGACAACATCACTGTGGATTCCAGCCCTCACTCAATGACAACATCACTGTGGATTCCAGCCCTCACTCGATGACAACATCACTGTGGATACCAGCCCTCACTAGATGACAACATCACTGTGGATTCCAGCCCTCACTCAATGACAACATCACTGTGGATACCAGCCCTCACTAGATGACAACATCACTGTGGATTCCAGCCCTCACTCGATGACAACATCACTGTGGACTCCAGCCCAAAGGGATTCTGTTTCAGTCCAGATTCTGACACCTACAGTGTATTCACATGCCTACCACTTTGAAGATGCATTTTTTTAAATTGAGAAACAAGAAAGACAAAAAAATGAAAACTTGAATGTGCGTAACTATTCAACCCCCCAAAGTCTATACTTTGTAGAGCCATATTTTGCATCAATTACAACTGCAAGTCTCTTGGGGTATGTTTCCATGACTAGGCCATTCCATTATGCTAGTGGGCAGTTGTATTACTCATTATGCTAGAGGACAGTTGTATTACTCATTATGCTAGAGGACAGTTGTATGACTCATTATGCTAGAGGACAGTTGTATTACTCATTATGCTAGAGGACAGTTGTATGACTCATTATGCCAGAGGACAGTTGTATTACTCATTATGCTAGAGGACAGTATAATTACTCATTATGCTAGAGGACAGTTGTATGACTCATTATGCTAGAGGACAGTTGTATTACTCATTATGCTAGAGGAGAGTTGTATTACTCATTATGCTAGAGGACAGTTGTATGACTCATTATGCTAGAGGACAGTTGTATTACTCATTATGCTAGAGGACAGTTGTATTACTCATTATGCTAGAGGACAGTTGTATTACTCATTATGCTAGAGGACAGTTGTATTACTCATTATGCTAGAGGGCAGTTGTATTACCCATTATGCTAGAGGACAGTTGTATTATTCATTATGCTAGAGGACAGTATAATTACTCATTATGCTAGAGGACAGTTGTATTATTCATTATGCTAGAGGACAGTTGTATTACTCATTATGCTAGAGGACAGTTGTATTACCCATTATGCTAGAGGACAGTTGTATTACTCATTATGCTAGAGGACAGTTGTATGACTCATTATGCTAGAGGACAGTTGTATTATTCATTATGCTAGAGGACAGTTGTATTACTCATTATGCTAGAGGACAGTATAATTACTCATTATGCTAGAGGACAGTATAATTACTCATTATGCTAGAGGACAGTATAATTACCCATTATGCTAGAGGACAGTATAATTACTCATTATGCTAGAGGACAGTATAATTACCCATTATGCTAGAGGACAGTATAATTACTCATTATGCTAGAGGACAGTTGTATGACTCATTATGCTAGAGGACAGTTGTATTATTCATTATGCTAGAGGACAGTTGTATTACTCATTATGCTAGAGGACAGTATAATTACTCATTATGCTAGAGGACAGTATAATTACTCATTATGCTAGAGGACAGTATAATTACTCATTATGCTAGACGACAGTATAATTACTCATTATGCTAGAGGACAGTATAATTACCCATTATGCTAGAGGACAGTATAATTACCCATTATGCTAGAGGACAGTATAATTACCCATTATGCTAGAGGACAGTTGTATTACTCATTATGCTAGAGGACAGTATAATTACTCATTATGCTAGAGGACAGTATAATTACCCATTATGCTAGAGGACAGTATAATTACCCATTATGCTAGAGGACAGTATAATTACCCATTATGCTAGAGGACAGTATAATTACCCATTATGCTAGAGGACAGTATAATTACCCATTATGCTAGAGGACAGTTGTATTACTCATTATGCTAGAGGACAGTTGTATTACTCATTATGCTAGAGGACAGTATAATTACTCATTATGCTAGAGGACAGTATAATTACTCATTATGCTAGACGACAGTATAATTACTCATTATGCTAGAGGACAGTTGTATTACTCATTATGCTAGAGGACAGTTGTATTATTCATTATGCTAGAGGACAGTATAATTACTCATTATGCTAGAGGGCAGTTGTATTACTCATTATGCTAGAGGGCAGTTGTATTACTCATTATGCTAGAGGACAGTTGTATTACTCATTATGCTAGAGGACAGTTGTATTACTCATTATGCTAGAGGGCAGTTGTATTACTCATTATGCTAGAGGACAGTTGTATGACTCATTATGCTAGAGGACAGTTGTATTACTCATTATGCTAGAGGACAGTTGTATGACTCATTATGCTAGAGGAGAGTTGTATTACTCATTATGCTAGAGGACAGTTGTATTACTCATTATGCTAGAGGACAGTATAATTACTCATTATGCTAGAGGACAGTTGTATGACTCATTATGCTAGAGGACAGTTGTATTACTCATTATGCTAGAGGACAGTATAATTACTCATTATGCTAGAGGACAGTTGTATGACTCATTATGCTAGAGGACAGTATAATTACTCATTATGCTAGAGGACAGTTGTATTACTCATTATGCTAGAGGACAGTTGTATTATTCATTATGCTAGAGGACAGTTGTATTACTCATTATGCTAGAGGACAGTATAATTACTCATTATGCTAGAGGACAGTTGTATGACTCATTATGCTAGAGGACAGTTGTATTACTCATTATGCTAGAGGACAGTATAATTACTCATTATGCTAGAGGGCAGTTGTATTACTCATTATGCTAGAGGACAGTTGTATTACTCATTATGCTAGAGGACAGTTGTATTACTCATTATGCTAGAGGACAGTTGTATTACTCATTATGCTAGAGGACAGTTGTATTACTCATTATGCTAGAGGACAGTTGTATTACTCATTATGCTAGAGGACAGTTGTATTACTCATTATGCTAGAGGACAGTTGTATTACTCATTATGCTAGAGGACAGTTGTATTACTCATTATGCTAGAGGACAGTTGTATTACTCATTATGCTAGAGGACAGTATAATTACTCATTATGCTAGAGGACAGTTGTATTACTCATTATGCTAGAGGACAGTTGTATTACTCATTATGCTAGAGGACAGTATAATTACTCATTATGCTAGAGGACAGTTGTATTACTCATTATGCCAGAGGACAGTTGTATTACTCATTATGCTAGAGGACAGTATAATTACTCATTATGCTAGAGGGCAGTTGTATTACTCATTATGCTAGAGGACAGTTGTATTACTCATTATGCTAGAGGACAGTTGTATGACTCATTATGCTAGAGGACAGTTGTATTACTCATTATGCTAGAGGACAGTATAATTACTCATTATGCTAGAGGACAGTTGTATTACTCATTATGCTAGAGGACAGTTGTATTACTCATTATGCTAGAGGACAGTTGTATTACTCATTATGCTAGAGGGCAGTTGTATTACTCATTATGCTAGAGGACAGTTGTATTACTCATTATGCTAGAGGACAGTTGTATGACTCATTATGCTAGAGGACAGTTGTATTACTCATTATGCTAGAGGACAGTATAATTACTCATTATGCTAGAGGACAGTTGTATTACTCATTATGCTAGAGGACAGTTGTATTACTCATTATGCTAGAGGACAGTTGTATTACTCATTATGCTAGAGGGCAGTTGTATTACTCATTATGCTAGAGGACAGTTGTATTACTCATTATGCTAGAGGACAGTTGTATTACTCATTATGCTAGAGGACAGTTGTATGACTCATTATGCTAGAGGACAGTTGTATTACTCATTATGCTAGAGGACAGTTGTATTACTCATTATGCTAGAGGACAGTTGTATTACTCATTATGCTAGAGGACAGTTGTATTATTCATTATGCTAGAGGACAGTATAATTACTCATTATGCTAGAGGACAGTTTAATTACTCATTATGCTAGAGGACAGTTGTATTACTCATTATGCTAGAGGACAGTATAATTACTCATTATGCTAGACGACAGTATAATTACTCATTATGCTAGAGGACAGTATAATTACCCATTATGCTAGAGGACAGTTGTATTACTCATTATGCTAGAGGGCAGTTGTATTACTCATTATGCTAGAGGACAGTATAATTACTCATTATGCTAGAGGACAGTTGTATTACTCATTATGCTAGAGGACAGTTGTATTATTCATTATGCTAGAGGACAGTTGTATTACTCATTATGCTAGAGGACAGTATAATTACTCATTATGCTAGACGACAGTATAATTACTCATTATGCTAGAGGACAGTATAATTACTCATTATGCTAGAGGACAGTTGTATTACTCATTATGCTAGAGGACAGTTGTATTACTCATTATGCTAGAGGGCAGTTGTATTATTCATTATGCTAGAGGGCAGTTGTATTACTCATTATGCTAGAGGACAGTTGTATTACTCATTATGCTAGAGGACAGTTGTATTACTCATTATGCTAGAGGGCAGTTGTATTATTCATTATGCTAGAGGGCAGTTGTATTACTCATTATGCTAGAGGGCAGTTGTATTACCCATTATGCTAGAGGACAGTATAATTACTCATTATGCTAGAGGACAGTTGTATTACTCATTATGCTAGAGGACAGTTGTATTATTCATTATGCTAGAGGGCAGTTGTATTACTCATTATGCTAGAGGACAGTTGTATTACTCATTATGCTAGAGGACAGTATAATTACTCATTATGCTAGACGACAGTATAATTACTCATTATGCTAGAGGACAGTTGTATTACTCATTATGCTAGAGGACAGTATAATTACTCATTATGCTAGACGACAGTATAATTACTCATTATGCTAGAGGACAGTATAATTACTCATTATGCTAGACGACAGTATAATTACTCATTATGCTAGAGGACAGTATAATTACCCATTATGCTAGAGGACAGTTGTATTACTCATTATGCTAGAGGACAGTATAATTACTCATTATGCTAGAGGACAGTTGTATTACTCATTATGCTAGAGGACAGTATAATTACTCATTATGCTAGAGGACAGTTGTATTACTCATTATGCTAGAGGACAGTTGTATTATTCATTATGCTAGAGGACAGTTGTATTACTCATTATGCTAGAGGACAGTTGTATTACTCATTATGCTAGAGGACAGTTGTATTACCCATTATGCTAGAGGACAGTTGTATTACTCATTATGCTAGAGGACAGTTGTATGACTCATTATGCTAGAGGACAGTATAATTACTCATTATGCTAGAGGGCAGTTGTATTACTCATTATGCTAGAGGACAGTTGTATTACTCATTATGCTAGAGGACAGTATAATTACTCATTATGCTAGAGGGCAGTTGTATTACTCATTATGCTAGAGGACAGTTGTATTACTCATTATGCTAGAGGACAGTTGTATTACTCATTATGCTAGAGGACAGTTGTATTACTCATTATGCTAGAGGACAGTTGTATTACTCATTATGCTAGAGGGCAGTTGTATTACCCATTATGCTAGAGGACAGTATAATTACTCATTATGCTAGAGGACAGTTGTATTACTCATTATGCTAGAGGGCAGTTGTATTACTCATTATGCTAGAGGACAGTTGTATTACTCATTATGCTAGAGGACAGTTGTATTACTCATTATGCTAGAGGACAGTTGTATTACTCATTATGCTAGAGGACAGTTGTATTACTCATTATGCTAGAGGACAGTTTATTGGACCTTACTGTATCCATTGGGACCCTGTTTTCATGTGGTTTTTCCCCCATTTTTCGAGCCTTGGTAATTGAATGCAGTTTTACTTCATCATGTTGATAATTAGCAATGCTTTCTGTATGCAATATAACTGTATAATCATCAATAGTCATTTTATTTTATGTTCATACGCACATATTTAAAAACACAGGCGCTGGGCTAATAAAAGATTACTGGTACAGAAGAAGAACGCCCGCACACTGTTAAAGCTGCCAATTCATTCATTATGGACAACGCTTCGATCCTAAACAGATCTTCGCCAGGTCAAAACAAACTGAGTGCTCACATCCCCCAAAAAATACACATTTCACCTCACATGACCATCGCGGACATGATGCATGGTGGGTGTAACAAAACAAAACAGATCTCTAATCATGTAATAACAATGAGATAGGTCCATGTAGTAGATCCAGAAAATAATATTGACCAAGTGGGTTTTTACCCCGGAAGGCAAGACAAATCAAAAGTGACATTCATGTAATAAAAATGGTGTGATATCAAACTCTTGAGTTCAGACTTCTAGGACCTCTAGGACTGCCATTTAACAGCTGATGGACATGCGAACAAAAGCTCTTTGAGTTCAGACCTCTAGGACCCTCTAGGACCTCTAGGACCCTCTAGGACCTCTAGGACTGCCATTTAACAGCTGATGGACATGCGTACAAAAGCTCTTTGCACACTTCTTCTGAATGCGTTACTAAAACTTCACTACCCAGCGAAATCATTTTTAGCTAAGACAAAGTAGGGTCCGTTCCAAATTGCACCCTACTTCCCATGTAGTGCACTATACACAGTGCATTTGGAAAGTATTCTGACCCCTTGACTTTTCCCACATTTTGTTACGTTGGCACCTTATTCTAAAATGGATTAAATTGACCCCCCCCCCATCTAAACACAATACCCCATAATGAAAGCAAAAAACGGTTTTTAGAAATGTTTTCAAATGTCTTCAAATAGAAAAACTGATATCACATGCACATAAGTATTCAGACCCTTTACTCAGTACTTGGTTGAAGTACCTTTGGCAGAGACTACAGTCTCGAGTCTTCTTGGGTAAGAGACTACAGCCTCAAGTCTTCTTGGGTAAGAGACTACAGCCTCGAGTCTTCTTGGGTAAGAGACTACAGCCTCGAGTCTTCTTGGGTAAGAGACTACAGCCTCAAGTCTTATTGGGTAAGAGACTACAGCCTCGAGTCTTCTTGGGTAAGAGACTACAGCCTCGAGTCTTCTTGGGTAAGAGACTACAGCCTCAAGTCTTATTGGGTAAGACGCTACAAGCTTGGCACACCTGTATTTAGGAGTTTCTTCCATTCTTCTCTGCAGATGCATTTTTGTTACGTTACAGCCTTATTCTAAAATGTATTAAATATTTTTTTTTCCTCATCTACACACAATCCCCCATAATAATAAAGCAAAAACAGGTTTTTAGAACGTTTTGCAAATGTATTAAAAAAATAAAACTGAAATGCCTTATTTGCATAAGTATTCAGACCCTTTGCTATTAGACTCAAAATGGAGCTCAGGTGCATCCCGTTTCCATTGATCATCCTTGAGATGTTTCTACAACTTGATTGGAGTCCATCTGTGGTAAAATCAATTGATTGGACATGATTTCGAAATGCACACACCTGTCTATACAAAGGTTCCACAGTTAACAGTGGATGTCAGAGCAAAAACCAAGCCATGAGGTCGAAGGAATTGTCAGTAAAGTTCCGAGACAGGATTGTGTTGAGGCACAGATCTGGGGGAAGGGAACCAAAAAAAATGTATCACCAAGAATAGTGTCCTCCATCATTCTTAAAATGAAAGAAGTTTGGAACCACCAACACTTCCTAGAGCTGGCCGCCCTGGCAAACTGAGCAATCAGGGGAGAAGGGCCTTGGTCAGGAAGGTGACCAAGAACTCGATGGTCACTCTGACAGAGTTCCTCAGTGGAGATGGGAGAATCTTCCAGAAGGACAGCCATCTCGGTAGCACCACCAATCAGGCCTTCATGGAAGTGGCCAGATGGAAGCCACTCCTCAGTAAAAGGCACATGATAGCCTGCTTGGAGTTTGCCAAAAGGCACCTAAAGGACTCTCAGACCATGAGAGACAAGATTCTCTGGTCTGATGAAACCAAGATTGAACTATTTGGCCAGAATGCCAAGACAACAACCCTAAGCACGCAGCCAAGACAACGCAAGAGTGGCTTCGGGACAACTCTCTGAATGTCCTTGAGTGGCCCAGTCAGAGCCCGGACTTGAACCCTATCGAACATCTCTATCGAGACTTGAAAATAGCTGTGCAGCAACACTCCCCAGCCAACCTGACAGAGCTTGAGAGAATCTGCAGGGAAGAAACTCCCCAAATACAGGTGTGCCAAGCTTGTAGCGTCATACCCAAGAGGACTCAAAGCTGTAATCAATGCCAAAGGTGTTTCAACAAAGTACTGAAAAGGGTCTGAATACTTATGTCAATGTGTTAGTTTATTTTAAATAAAGGTGAAAACATTTCTAAAAACCTACTTTCGTTTTGTCATTACGGGGTATTATTGTGTGTAGATTGATGAGGGGAATCAATTTTTAGAATAACGCTGTAATATAAAATGTGGAAAAAGTGAAGGGGTCTGAATACGTTCCGACTGCACCGTAAAGGGAAGCAGGTGCCATTTCGGACACAACCTAGGATTTGTTAACTCTACATGGCTGTAATATACAGAACAACTCTTTGGTACAGGTATATATACACACACAGACAATTTTATTTTTTTGAAAATCTCTTATTTTGGATGGGGGGGCCTCTTATGAACATAATATTACTTAATGAAACCCACAAAACATGAGAAAACCAGTCTCTTATCCAATGAGAATGAATCAATGACAAGGTAGAACAATAACAGATTCTGTACAAACAAGGTGGTGTGGATTTTACTGATCCGAACAGCTAGACAGTCCTCTAAATGAATTTCCTGTGGAGAACTAGAAATCGTTCAGTCAGAAAAGAGAGAGAGTGGAGTGCAACCTACACGTTTGTTCATGTTCGTTTGCCCCATGTGCAACTTCCTAATACAAAACAAAATGCCTTATGGGTGAAGGTGTAACACATTAGTACTCTTAGCCTTTATCAAAGGAAAAACCAAGTGGTATCAAGTTATATGACAGAGAAAAGTGGTGGATCAGTTCCTTGATCATGTTCTGCTCCAGGTCTTGTAGAACAAAGCAAGATGGTGGAGGGCACTAGTGACTACAGTTCCTTGATCGTGTTCTGCTCCAGGTCTTGTAGAACAAAGCAAGATGGTGGAGGGCACTAGTGACTACAGTTCCTTGATCGTGTTCTGCTCCAGGTCTTGTGCTGGGTTAGAACAAAGCAAGATGGTGGAGGAAATCACAAGTTATCTTACACTACCTAACCAAAAGTATGTGGACACCTACTCAACGAACATCTCATTCGGAAACCATTAATATGGAGTTGACGTTGCTTCCGGAGGTAGTTTGGAACTCGGTAGTGAGTGTTGCAACCAAGGAGATGATTTTAAACGTGCTTCAGCACTCGGTGGTCCCGTTCTGTGAGTTTGTGTGGCCTACCACTTTGCGGCTGAGCCGTTGCTGCTCCAAGACGTTTCCCACAACAGCAGCATTTACAGCTGATCGTGGCACCTCTAGCAGGGCAGAAATTTGACAAAATGACTTTTTGGAAAGATGGCATCCTATGACGGTGCCACGTTGAAAGTCACTGAGCTCTTCAGTAAGGCCATTCTACTGGCAGTGTTTGTCTATGGAGATTGCATGGCTGCATGCTCAATTTTATACACCTGTCAGCATCGGGTGTGGCTGAAATAGCCAAATCCACTAATTTTGAAGGGGTGTCCACATACTTTGTATATATAGTGTACATGGGTGAGAAGTGTACAGAGCACAGAATTGTGGACCACCAAAATGATTGGTTTATATGGTCAGTGTTGTCTACTGGCTTCTTAAACATCAGTACAAAAGGAAAGAAAAAAGGAGAAACAAATATTTTTTTTAAAAGACAAAGAGTCCTTGATGATGACAATAAGAACAAAATGTAAGAATATAAACCAAAAATAAATAGCCATCTCTCAGATGATCCAATTGGAAAGTGATCTGTTGCAACAAGTCTCTTGCAAGAGGTTTAATTTGCATCCCAGTGGCCAGATGCCTCCACATCTAGGGATGTAATTCAGGGACGTGAAACGCTACTTTTACATTTGGAGTCATTTCGCACAGTATTTCCTAACTCCACAACAGTACACATTCTCAGATAAGCACACCTGATTCAACTATTCATCAGGTCCTCAGTGAGCTGTATCAGGTGTGTTTGTCCAGGTCTACAACAAAAGGCTGCTGTAGGGCTTTACTGGAGGACCGGAATTGAGCTTTACTGGAGGACCGGAGTTGAGCTTTACTGGAGGACCGGAGTTGAGCTTTACTGGAGGACCGGAGTTGAGCTTTACTGGAGGACCGGAGTTGAGCTTTACTGGAGGACCGGAGTTGAGCTTTACTGGAGGACCGGAGTTGAGCTTTACTGGAGGACCGGAGTTGGGCTTTACTGGAGGACCGGAGTTGAGCTTTACTGGAGGACCGGAGTTGGGCTTTACTGGAGGACCGGAGTTGGGCTTTACTGGAGGACCGGAGTTGGGCTTTACTGGAGGACCGGAGTTGGGCTTTACTGGAGGACCGGAGTTGGGCTTTACTGGAGGACCGGAGTTGGGCTTTACTGGAGGACCGGAGTTGGGCTTTACTGGAGGACCGGAGTTGGGCTTTACTGGTGGACCGGAGTTGGGCTTTACTGGAGGACCGGAGTTGGGCATTACTGGAGGACCGGAGTTGGGCTTTACTGGAGGACCGGAGTTGGGCTTTACTGGAGGACCGGAGTTGGGCTTACTGGAGGACCGGAGTTGGGCTTACTGGAGGACCGGAGTTGGGCTTTACTGGAGGACCGGAGTTGGGCTTTACTGGAGGACCGGAGTTGGGCTTACTGGAGGTTACATACTCCTGAACATAGCCCCAGGGTTTTACATTACAGTGGTTGAAAGGTTTCATCAGGGGCAAACCAGGCCGGGCCGCATTCAGCAGGGCAAAACGTTAAGGAGTTCTATCCGAACGTTCCATAACGGAGAACAAACATGCCTCAATGACAAGTAGAAAAATGAGTTAAGTCAGCTCCAGTCATTCGAATTAGCTGCAACATTCAAAAACGTTTGTCGACTGAACAGGCCCTAGGTGTTTTGCATTGCAGTACTGGGGGGCCGTCACTGGGGGGCGATCCAGGGGTGGCGCAGGCAGTCTGCAGCCGTGGCTCTCTTCTCTGGTACCAGCTCCAGCATGGGGAGCAGGAAGTCAGCGAAACAATCAGCCTCCTCTTTGGACCACTCGTACTTATCCTGCAGCACCTCTAGTAACCCCCACGGCTTCAGCTTGGTGATGTGCTTCAGGTCCCCTAGGAAAGAGAAGAGACAGTCATAGTCAGAGACACATAGAAGGATTAGACAGAGAGAGAGACGGCAGTCAGCCAGCCAGTCAGACAGGGTTTCACGTCACCACAGCACACGACAAGACTCACCACCATCACACACACACACACATTACACCATACAAGAAAATCCAACCCAAAAAACTTTGGCACTATGAAATACACGCATAGATGTACAACAAAGGAGAGAAAGGTCATTTAAAAACCTTTACATAACCACTTTTCTTTACCTTTCTTGGTGAAAAAATCCTTTGAATATCTCCCGGCTGTTACGAGTTTGTGTGGGACTTGCCCCAGCAGCTCGATGATCAATGCGATATGGTCTGCACAGACACAACGAGAGGAAAGAAACCAGGGGAAGAGAAGAGAACGAGACAAACAGAGTCATCAGACTTGGTGTGCCAGTCAGTCACAAGCCCACCCCGGGTGAGGGTGAAGGGGTCAGTCTGACAGCACTGAGGAACCCGCCTTTTATTTTGGGGGTGTACAGTCCCTTTTATTTTGGGGGTGTACAGTCCCTTTTATTTTGGGGGTGTACAGTCCCTTTTATTTTGGGGGTGCACAGTCCCTTTTATTTTGGGGGTGCACAGTCCCTTTTATTTTGGGGGTGCACAGTCCCTTTTATTTTGGGGGTGCACAGTCCCTTTTATTTTGGGGGTGTACAGTCCCTTTTATTTTGGGGGTGTACAGTCCCTTTTATTTTGGGGGTGCACAGTCCCTTTTATTTTGGGGGTGCACAGTCCCTTTTATTTTGGGGGTGTACAGTCCCTTTTATTTTGGGGGTGTACAGTCCCTTTTATTTTGGGGGTGTACAGTCCCTTTTATTTTGGGGGTGTACAGTCCCTTTTATTTTGGGGGTGCACAGTCCCTTTTATTTTGGGGGTGCACAGTCCCTTTTATTTTGGGGGTGCACAGTCCCTTTTATTTTGGGGGTGTACAGTCCCTTTTATTTTGGGGGTGTACAGTCCCTTTTATTTTGGGGGTGTACAGTCCCTTTTATTTTGGGGGTGTACAGTCCCTTTTATTTTGGGGGTGCACAGTCCCTTTTATTTTGGGGGTGCACAGTCCCTTTTATTTTGGGGGTGCACAGTCCCTTTTATTTTGGGGGTGCACAGTCCCTTTTATTTTGGGGGTGTACAGTCCCTTTTATTTTGGGGGTGTACAGTCCCTTTTATTTTGGGGGTGTACAATCTCTATAACTACCTGTCAAAGAGTAAAAAGACCGCTGCCTAAAACTAAGTAGAGAACACCTTCACATGACAGAGACTGAATTTAAAGTGGTTCTGAGTCTACGTAGTATACAAGTGTTGACATTTGGAATGTAGCAGTTGGGTCTCCTGGTGCTGTCAGAGGACCTCGCCTGCTCTACCTCCCCACACAGTACCGCTGTCAGAGGACCTCGCCTGCTCTACCTCCCCACACAGTACCGCTGTCAGAGGACCTCGCCTGCTCTACCTCCCCACACAGTACCGCTGTCAGAGGACCTCGCCTGCTCTACCTCCCCACACAGTACCGCTGTCAGAGGACCTCGCCTGCTCTACCTCCCCACACAGTACCGCTGTCAGAGGACCTTGCCTGCTCTACCTCCCCACACCCACCAGGGCTGGCCACAGACACACAGTACCGCTGTCAGAGGACCTCGCCTGCTCTACCTCCCCACACAGTAGCGCTGTCAGAGGACCTTGCCTGCTCTACCTCCCCACACCCACCAGGGCTGGCCACAGACACACAGTACCGCTGTCAGAGGACCTCGCCTGCTCTACCTCCCCACACAGTAGCGCTGTCAGAGGACCTTGCCTGCTCTACCTCCCCACACCCACCAGGGCTGGCCACAGACACACAGTACCGCTGTCAGAGGACCTCGCCTGCTCTACCTCCCCACACAGTACCGCTGTCAGAGGACCTTGCCTGCTCTACCTCCCCACACAGTACCGCTGTCAGAGGACCTCGCCTGCTCTACCTCCCCACACAGTACCGCTGTCAGAGGACCGTGCCTGCTCTACCTCCCCACACAGTACCGCTGTCAGAGGACCTCGCCTGCTCTACCTCCCCACACCCCCCAGTGCTGGCCACAGACACACAGTACCGCTGTCAGAGGACCTTGCCTGCTCTACCTCCCCACACCCCCCAGGGCTGGCCACAGACACACAGTACCGCTGTCAAAGGACCTCGCCTGCTCTACCTCCCCACACAGTACCGCTGTCAGAGGACCTCGCCTGCTCTACCTCCCCACACCCCCCAGTGCTGGCCACAGACACACAGTACCGCTGTCAGAGGACCTTGCCTGCTCTACCTCCCCACACCCCCCAGTGCTGGCCACAGACACACAGTAGCGCTGTCAGAGGACCTTGCCTGCTCTACCTCCCCACACCCCCCAGTGCTGGCCACAGACACACAGTACCGCTGTCAGAGGACCTCGCCTGCTCTACCTCCCCACACCCCCCAGGGCTGGCCACAGACACACAGTACTGCTGTCAGAGGACCTCGCCTGCTCTACCTCCCCACACCCCCCAGGGCTGGCCACAGACACACAGTACTGCTGTCAGAGGACCTCGCCTGCTCTACCTCCCCACACAGTAGCGCTGTCAGAGGACCTTGCCTGCTCTACCTCCCCACACCCCCCAGTGCTGGCCACAGACACACAGTACCGCTGTCAGAGGACCTTGCCTGCTCTACCTCCCCACACCCCCCAGTGCTGGCCACAGACACACAGTACCGCTGTCAGAGGACCTTGCCTGCTCTACCTCCCCACACCCCCCAGTGCTGGCCACAGACACACAGTACCGCTGTCAGAGGACCTTGCCTGCTCTACCTCCCCACACCCCCCAGTGCTGGCCACAGACACACAGTACCGCTGTCAGAGGACCTTGCCTGCTCTACCTCCCCACACCCCCCAGTGCTGGCCACAGACACACAGTACCGCTGTCAGAGGACCTTGCCTGCTCTACCTCCCCACACCCCCCAGTGCTGGCCACAGACACACAGTACCGCTGTCAGAGGACCTTGCCTGCTCTACCTCCCCACACCCCCCAGGGCTGGCCACAGACACACAGTACTGCTTCTGGTGAACCATTCCTGGGAGAATTTCCCACTCTGTGCATTGTGGTGGGGAACTTCCCCAACAACTCAATAAATCAGAGATATATATATACATAAATAAAAGAGAGAGACATGAGAAAGTGGAGGAAGAGAGAAAGCCAGGAAGAAGCAGAGAGGAAGAAAGAAGCAGAACAGAGCCAAGCGGCAGCATATTTTGGGGCGCCCGAGTGGCGCAGCGGTCTAAGGCACTGCATCTCAGCGCTAGAGGCGTCCAGGCTGTATCACAACTGGCCGTGAATGAGTCCCATAGGGCGGCACACAATTGGCCCAGCTTGGTCCGGTTTTGGCCGGTGTAAATAACAACTTGTTCTTCAATGACTTGCCTAGTTAAGTAATAGCTTAAATAAAACACTATTAAGACAACTAGAACGTAGTATGACATGAAGCACATGTAGACGACAACCACAGTATCTTTGCCAACTGAACACCTTCAGTCTTTGGAACAGAGCTGTCAGAAACCATAGCGATAATCCATTCAACACCATCCTCTCTGTAGATTTATCTCTACGGCAGAAACTAGTTTCAGTAGACTGAAGTCACAAAGCAGAAGGAAGACAATGTCTGCTACACGCAGACATTACAAGCCAGTAAGTTAAAGGATGGACATGGAGTTAGAAGATCCTCAGATCAACTCACATGTCTTACTATACTTGACATTCAAAATCCTATTTTCACTAAACCTAACCCTATAATAGCCTTTAAAAACAGTGAGGACTGTCCTCAACTTCTACATTTCAGCTTATTTATGATTCTTGTAAGGACTTCTGGTACTCACAAGTAGAGTAATACGTGTCCACACGCACAACGTCGGGCCAATCTATAACTAGGTGTTGAGGTTCAAGGTGTGAGTAGTCAACACGTGGCTGCAGCAGATGGAGAGCTGTAGCTTATGACAGTTAGCCCTGGGCTAGCTTCCATCTACCTCTGCAAATACCTAACGTGCCACTGAATCAAATCAAGCTGTGCCAAATAGATTTTTTTTTTTTTTTAATTAAAGTTACTCAACGTACGCAAGTCTGAGCAAAAAGCCTAGCAGAGGAGAAGAAGGAGGAGGAGGCAGATGAGTAGAGGGTGTGGGGAGGAGGAGAAGGAGGAGGCAGATGAGTAGAGGGCGTAGGGAGGAGAAGGAGGAGGCAGATGAGTAGAGGGCGTAGGGAGGAGGAGAAGGCAGATGAGTAGAGGGCGTGGGGAGGAGGAGAAGGAGGAGGCAGACGAGTAGAGGGCGTGGGGAGGAGGAGAAGGAGGAGGCAGACGAGTAGAGGGCGTAGGGAGGAGAAGGAGGAGGCAGATGAGTAGAGGGCGTAGGGAGGAGAAGGAGGAGGCAGATGAGTAGAGGGTGTGGGGAGGAGGAGAAGGAGGAGGAGTAGAGGGTGTAGGGAGGAGGAGAAGGAGGAGGCAGATGAGTAGAGGGTGTGGGGAGGAGGAGAAGGAGGAGGCAGATGAGTAGAGGGTGTGGGGAGGAGGAGAAGGAGGAGGAGGCAGATGAGTAGAGGGTGTGGGGAGGAGGAGAAGGAGGAGGAGTAGAGGGCGTAGGGAGGAGGAGAAGGAGGAGTAGGCAGATGAGTAGAGGGCGTGGGGAGGAGGAGAAGGAGGAGGCAGATGAGTAGAGGGTGTGGGGAGGAGGAGAAGGAGGAGGCAGATGAGTAGAGGGTGTGGGGAGGAGGAGGCTGTAAAAGCTGTAAAAGAGGGGTGGATAGGTTAATTAACACATAGCAGGTTATTACATAGCAGAAAAGCTGTAAAAGAGGGTGGATAGGTTAATTAACACATAGCAGGTTATTACGTAACAGAAAAGCTGTAAAAGAGGGGTGGATAGGTTCATAATAACAGGTAGCAGGTTTTTAAAATCTGAACATTACTTTCCAGTCCAAGTCAAGGCTTTAAAATAATCTGGGAAACTGGCCCTTTAGGATTTGACTATAGCTGACATATATATATACACAACGTTCTATAGTCAACAACTTAATCTCTCCTATTAAACACATGGTATGACAATGATAGACCAGATGGCTACAGTAATGAACAGGCCCAGGCTAGCTGACACATGCTAAAACAATGTGTCCAGATGGCTATTAAACCAATTACAAAATAACTGTAGTCTTTACTGTCAACTAGACTACTAATCAATATTGTACCAAGAAATGCATTGCACAGTATTGTACTCACCATATTGTATAACTCTTGGTTTTTAAATCATTAATGCATTCATGAATATTTAGGACCAAGTAAAATCCCAAAGTGACAAGAAGAGATTGAATGAAAACCTATTAATATTTCGGAAGGCATTTCACAGTATGCAAACGGGTTAATGCCAATAATCCAAAACAGCTCTTCTCTGTAGGCCAGGGCTCTTCAACCCTGTTCCTGGAGAGCTACACTCCTGTAGGTTCACACCAGGGCCCTCCAACCCTGTTCCTGGAGAGCTACCCTCCTGTAGGTTCACACCAGGGCTTTCCAACCCTGTTCCTGGAGAGCTACCCTCCTGTAGGTTCACAGCAGGGCTCTTCAACCCTGTTCCTGGAGAGCTACCCTCCTGTAGGTTCACACCAGGGCTTTCCAACCCTGTTCCTGGAGAGCTACACTCCTGTAGGTTCACACCAGGGCCCTCCAACCCTGTTCCTGGAGAGCTACCCTCCTGTAGGTTCACACCAGGGCTTTCCAACCCTGTTCCTGGAGAGCTACCCTCCTGTAGGTTCACAGCAGGGCTCTTCAACCCTGTTCCTGGAGAGCTACCCTCCTGTAGGTTCACACCAGGGCTCTCTCTCCAACCCTGTTCCTGGAGAGCTACCCTCCTGTAGGTTCACACCAGGGCTCTCTCTCCAACCCTGTTCCTGGAGAGCTACCCTCCTGTAGGTTCACACCAGGGCTCTCCAACCCTGTTCCTGGAGAGCTACCCTCCTGTAGGTTCACACCAGGGCTCTTCAACCCTGTTCCTGGAGAGCTACCCTCCTGTAGGTTCACACCAGGGCTCTTCAACCCTGTTCCTGGAGAGCTACTCTCCTGTAGGTTTTAACTCCAACCCCAGTTGTAAATAACCTGATTCAGCTGATAAGCCAGCTAATTATTAGAATCAGGTATGTAAGATTAGCACAGAGGCAACCTTCTAAAATTAGACTACTAAACATATATTCAAATCAAGCAGATTAATATTCGGCTGCATAACTACCTTCGTCCCTGGAGTAATCTTCCCCGGAATGAGGCTCAAACAAGTAGTCCCCAGTGGCCAGCTCAAACGCCTGCAGAGAAGGACACAATAAACAACAACAAAACACAGACAGCCTAATGGCAGGAAGCAGACCGTGTCCATCAGAGTCAATTATCTGACTGGCTGACAGCCGTGGTATATCAGACCGTATAGCACAGGTATGACAAAATATTTATTTTTACTGCTCTAATTACATTGGCAACCAGTTTATAATAGCAATAAGGCTCCTCAGCGGTTTGTGGTATATGGCCAATGTATCCAGGCACTCCGCGTTGCGTCGTACTTAAGAACAGCCTTTTAGCTGTGGTATATTGGCCATATACCACACTCCCTCATGCCTTATTGCTTAATTATTCCAAGTGGGGAAATTCACTAGGCTAGCAAAAGGGAATTCTAGTCCGTCGTAGGGTCGCAATCCATCCAAGAAATAACTAAATTAATGTCTTCTACTTTCTGTTTATTTACTGGTTTTAAAATGTTGTTTTATTTGAATGTAAAGTGTGTTGTTGTCCAGTCTTACCATGCAGGCTGTACTCCATATGTCAGCTGGTGTGTTGTAGCCAGACCCTATGAGCACCTCTAGAGAACGGTACTGTCTCGTCTGGATGTCTTCCGTAAAGTGCTTGTGCTGCGGAGTAGAGAGAAAGGGACAAGGGGGAGCCAGGTCAATGAGACTGCTATTGCAGAACTGGGTTCAAGCAGTGTTTAAAAAATAAATACAAAATTACTTTCCACATTTGATTGAGCCTGTATAGAGTGGCAGCTGGGGGGGGGGGGGGGGGGTGATTTTTTGGGGGGGGATTATTCCATTCGCAAACTCAAGCAAGCAGGTAGGCGACATGAATGACAGGGGAAGACTTAAGCAAGAAATCCCTTAGGTCATCTGCACACAGATACTCACCAGCCAGCAGGCGTTGCCCAGGTCTGCTATCTTGACCTTCAGTCTGTCTGCGTTGAGTGGCTCCAGAGGGTTCACCAGGAGGTTCCCCGCTGCTAATTTGGCTGTATCGAGAGAGAGAGAGAGAGAGAGAGAAACTCAGCAACCTGCCATTACAACACTGATCTGACCGTCAAATAAAGAAGGAATACAACAACGTACTGTAGTCGACGCCCACACCAAAATCTAATTAGCATAATAATCCAAAATCCGCCCGTTTAAATAAACAAATGTGTGATTTTTAATACCCGTCTTCTCACCATCCTTCAGACTCTCCTGTTCTCCTCCATACTGGACGTTCTCCAGCACCTCCTCTCCACGACTCCTGCCCTGCGCCTCCTCTGTGACTTCCACTTGACTCCTTTCCTGATTCTTCTGCTCCTCCGACGATAGCTCCTCCCGGCCACCAAAGCTTTTCGTCTCAGTCTTGGATGCTTTAGTCTTTATTTCAGCCTCCTTCCTGGTCGGTGCTCCACTCCCCTCCTCACTCTCTGGGGTATCCGGGGACACCAGGCCGTTATACACGGGTCGAAGTGGTGGAGACTCCTGAAGAAGAGGACAATCCCCTGTTTGGTCTACGTTGCCGTTGTGTTGGTCTTGCTCTCTCCACTGTGCCTTCCTCTCCTCCGTTTCATTGTCCCCTGCCTCAGGATGAAGGCCGTTACAGTTCACTTCTGCGTCTGTTATTATCCCTTCTGGTCCTAACCACGTCACCTCCGCACCCGCAATGCATCCTGGGTAAATGAGAAAATAACAGAAGATCTAGTGGAGGCTGGACTAGTAGTTCCCTTTTAATTAGTCTAATTCTGTTTTCTTAATCCTAATCTGGGAGACCCAACTGGGTGTGCAGGCTTTTTTGTCCCAGCTCAGCTGGTTCAACTAATCAAGGGCTTGATAATTAGTAGATTAGTTGAATCAGGTACATCACTGCTGAGCAAAAAGCCTGTACAACCCAGTGTGGATCTACAGGCCCATGATTGAAAAATACTAACGTCCCCTTGAGTGACAAAGTAGTATTGAATTGAATTACAGAAAGTCACCTGCTGTGTCTTGGCTGGCTACTTCCTGTAAGGAGACTTGTCTGAGAGGAGCACAATATGGCCGCTGCTGCTTGGGAGATACGGGAGACTCCGGATCCTCTTCGTCATCCTCCTCCTCCCTCTCCGGAGCCTTCTCCATCTCCTCCAGATCCAGAATGCACTTCTCCAACAGCTCCGCCTGACGCTTCTGCTTCTTCTTTAATTTCTTCTTCTTGTTCTTGGACATTTTGGTCGTCTGGAGAGGAGGAAGAAGCAGGGCGGACAGGACAGACGTCAACAGGGTTTACTGAATACAATAGCTACGGGTTGTGGTTGCAGTAGCACAGTAACACTGAATGGCTGAAATTGTAAGAAAAGGGCAATGAGTGAAAAGGGGAGACTTACTGCTTTTGGAGCTGGAGCTGTGCTGACTGAAAATAGAACAAAGCCAAATCAACATACTTCTGTACACCAAAGTACCGTATTTCGGGGAAACTTTTGCACGAGTGCTGCTGTCTGTGTGCTGGCGTCTGTGGAGTGCATGGACTTAACCCTTACCTGCGGACCCTGAGGGAGGGGGAGCCCCTGCTTTCTGCCACTCTGTAGCCTCCGCGGCCAGCCTCCTCACGTACGGCTCATTCACCGTCAACAGGATGTTCTCTGGCTTGATGTCAGTGTGGATGATCTCACACTTGGTGTGAAGGTAGTCCAACCCCTGGAGAACCTGCACAATGGGCACCAATTATTTTATTTAACTAGGCAAGTCAGTTAAGAAACAAATTCTTATTTACAATGACGTCCTAGCCCGGCCAAACCCTCCCCTAAACCCAGACACCGCCGCACTATGGGACTCCTGATTACAGCCGGGTTGTGATACAGCCCGGGATCGAACCAGGGTGGGGCTGTATTGAAGCCTCTAGAGCTTCAGACCGCTGCACCACTCAGTAATACTAGTCCCATCCCTCTTGGTCATTGGTCAAGGAAGTCTGGAAATCAATTTCCCTTCAGCCAGAGGTCATGTGATAGCGTAAGTAGATAAGTAAATGAGACATTCAAAAAAAATAGGACTGAATCGTTTTTAAATGAATCTTTACAAGGTCAATGAGGTGAAGGATCAGTAGCAGGGTTGGTGCCAATTCAATTTCAATTAATTGCTTTTCAATGGAGGCAATAAGGAATCTTAATTCACTTGCTGAATTGATATGGAACTGACCCCAATCCCGATCAGCAACAAGGTCTAGGATTAGGTTTGGATAGCCAGGGTATGGAGGACTACGCCCTGTGGTATTACCTGTCGTATGATGGTCTTGACGCAGGGCAGTGGAAGGCCCTGGTAGTTGGACTTGATGATCCACTTCAGTAGGTGGTGCCCCAGCACCTCAAACACCATGCACACATGAGTCCCGTTGATGCCGGAGATCTTGAAGTCATCCAGTAGCTGAACCACCATCTCCCTCTTGGGGTCGTCAGGGTCTGTGTTTCTCACCTACGAACCACAACAACAAAAAGAAAACAGGAAATTAAATAAAAACTTATCAGAACAAAATGTCTGAAAGGAAAAGGTGAAGAAAAGGGACAAGGAAGAAAAGGAAGCATTTTTACAGGTGAAAATATCAGGCTGACGTCATGCTGGTGAGTATGATTGACCAAGTTAATACTCACAGATCTGAGCAGTTTGATCTCATCTACAGCCGTCTCTGTGTAATGCTCTGCACTCTTCACCACTTTCATAGCCACAAACCTCTTCACCCTACAAAACAAACAGTCAGTCAGTCAGTCAAGCTGACACAGAAGACGATGTATGTTTGATTCTATGCAATATAGGATTATTTCAGCAACAACAAAAAAGTTGATTTAACAAATACTGCTTCTGGTATTGTGAGGGATGTGTTGATCAGAATCTAGTGTGATGCAGTCTCAGGCCTTCACAGACAATGACATGAGAAGTGATCTTACTGAATGTCCCAGGCCAGCCACACAGTGGAGAAGTGTCCCCAGCCCAGCTTCCTGATCACATGGTACCTCCCATTGAACAGGTCTCCTATCTTCACATGGTGGTAGCCACCTAGACAAGGGCGATAGAGAACATCATTCAAACGAGTCATTGGCTCAGCCCTAAAGTCCAAAATAACCTAAATAAGCATGTAGACTATTGTTGACTCCCAAGTTAATGTATTATAACTAGAGAGGACTAATAATGAAATAACATTCTACTTTTAAAAAGTCATACAATGAGTTGGTTGACTTTGCCAACTTTAAACTCTTGGCTCTGCCTGAAACCAGTGGCAAGTTTCACATATTAGGAAGGAACGTAACTTTCTGGTCAGTTCTATCCACACAGCCAGAACTCAGAAAGCAGACACCGCAGGAACTCCCTAGAGACTAGCTGGGGCACTTCATCATTGTCACACCCCTCACCCTCGCCGCAGTCATCCCCTCACCCTCACCGCAGTCATCCCCTCACCCTCGCCGCAGTCATCCCCTCACCCTTGCAGTAGTCATTGGGATCCTCCTGCTCTTCATCATCAGAGCCTAAGATCTCCTCAGGCTCATCTGGTTCCTGGGGAGAGGCCTCTGGCTGGGGCTGCTGCTGGGGTGCTGCACCCCTGGGGTGGGCTGGCTGTCTGGATGGAGGACACGCATAACAATGGTTAGAGACCTTCTTCCTGAGCACTTGGCACAGGCTGTGACAATATTTACCAATACTGTTCAGTGTTCAACTTTTCCCTCTTTCCTTAAAAATCACGAGTGGAACTCGTTTTAATAATATATTTTTCTGTCACAGAAAATAATACATGACAAAACATTTGGGTATTTCTGGAAGACCTACTAATGTATATTACTAATGGCACTAAGATGATATGTTGTTGTATAACAGCACTGTATCAGATCTACATTCTATAACCATCTTTTCCAGAGAAAACGTGACATTTTTCCAAGAAACGAGTGATACTTGCATGGCATTTAATACAGGACTGTCACCCTTTCCATTCACGACATCTCACAGTAGAGTGACAGCCCACTAACTGTAAGGGATAATCAGTGTGTGTAGGGGGGGGGGGGCTAGGCGTTCTATGGAAGATAGTGAACAATATTCTACCGAGTTGCATTATTTTCCAGAGAACGCATAGAGCCCCGAGGTGATTATGCCTTTTATACCATGGCTATATCTTTAACACATTGGCGTCTAGAAACGTGTTCAACATCCACTGAAGTAGCTGGAACGTTTAACTAGATACAGCTACCGTAGTTGCCTTGGTAACCAAACCAACACACTTGCTAGTTTAGCTAACCAAACCATCAGTCCTATAGCTTGCCATTATGAAAATTGAATTCAACAACGCCAATAATGTTTCCAATTCAGGTTTTGCTTTCAAAAGCAGCCCCAAACATGGAAGAATGAACTATAGACATTGAATTCTACTGTGAAATATACTGTTTATTTTAGCAATAAGGCACGAGGGGTTGTGGTATATGGCCAATATACTATGGCTAAGAGCTGTTCTTAGGCAGAACGCATCACCGAGTGCCTGGACACAGCCCTTAGCTGTGGTATATTGGCCATATACCACAAACCCATGAGTTGCCTTTTTTGCAAATATAAACTGATTACCAACTTAATTAGAGCAGCAAAAATAAATGTTTTGTCATACCTTTGGTATATGGTCTGATATACCACGGCTGTCAGCCAATCAGCATTCAGGGATCTAACCACCCAGTTTATAAAGGGAAATAATGCACGCTCTAGAATGCCCTTCATACCAATCAGATGTGAGGGGGATGCTGATATATCCTCCAAACACCGGCTTTGAGGGCATTATGACTTTTATACAATGACTTACATATCCAAATATAAAAAAAAATATTTACATATTTTCATTAAAAACATTTTGATAAATATATTCATACCAATTCATCCTTCCACAATATAAAGTTCCGACACAAATCGTTACCCAAGCCGGCTGGTCGTTCGTTCTATCGGTTTGGTTGCCAAAGACGCGACCCCGTTGTTTGTTCTAAATATTCCATTGCCATACTGGCTGGCAACGACCTTATCCCTTGCATTGCTAGATAAGCCAACTATGGCTAACTTAAGTCACGTCAAAAAGTGCAGCCAGAATAACAGCAAAGCAGTGCATTTGCATAAGCTGTTTTCTAGTTACATTTATTTTGATACATCCGTAACAATGAGCTAACGAGGTGCGATTTAGCCTGGCATAGAAAATGTGCTCTCTAGTCAAGACACTGTTGTTCAGAGGAGCTAGTCAACAACACAGCTAACACAATCACTTCAAACTGAAGCTGGAAAGCAAACTAGCTACACTATTTAATTTGACCTGTTTTCCATTGATAGTTCTTTGAATATATCCAGAAAAATGATGCTGATTCATGGTTGGCTGACAAAAGCTGCCTACCTAAATGGTCTCATCCCAACAAGATTATTACTGTGGGACAACCGGAGATCGAATTTGAATATTGAAACAATGTTGCAGATGTCAGAGAGACAGACATCAAGGTTTATACAAATCTCTGTTGAAAACTAAAATGTTAGTTTAGATGATTTTTAATCTAGAGATCAAGTTTATAAATTGCCTGGCTGGGCTGATGAGACAGTGGATTGCGCAGTCAGATTGAAGAGTAAATAGGCATTACAACGCCATAAATTTAGCCGGTTGTAATTTCTGGACTAGACACCAGCTGGAATGCGGTTTTAACCAATCAGCATTCAGGATTAGACCCACCCATTGCATAATCCTCTATAAAACAATGTTCACACATATACATAGGATGACTACAGTTTGCGAATCCATTGTTTTGATGGACAACATTAACTTGAGTCATTTTGCTTATGTAATGTTTAAAATGTGATTTATAAATGATTTATAAATGATTTAGCATGGTTTAGGTCAGCAAAAGGAGGAAGTGACAAACGAATGACAACTTCAAGGGCAGGGCGTTTTCTCTTATTCATAACGTTGTGCTTCAGCTGGCCCGTGCTGAGGACTTCATCGTTCTCCTGCTGCTCTAAATAGCAGCACAACAGCTAGGCATTACATAATATCGGGCCTACAGAAAGGATGTCTGCTGGCATAGTGTGGGTTGGCTCGGCTGTTGTTGGGTAAACCACAGAGATCTCAATCCGTTCTAGAGGAACATTAACTAAAATACTCAACATCATTCAGAATATTGAAAATGGGTGTTATAGGATTATTATTATTTTTTTAGGGTATATTTTTGTTCAGGGCAGGCCCAAGTGTCACCTACATTTGTACTAAACTTTGTGCAGGTGCTACTCAAAAATCAGGCCCTCGAGGCCAGTTACACTTCTGCCAGCTTTCAATCTCGCCTCCTACTTAGGGACTGATTTAGTGTAGGCCTAGGACACCAATTAACAATCCAATGGAAACAAAACCCAGAAGTACATTTGGTGCCCCAGGAGTAGCCCTGCTCTACGCATTCAGATGTCCATATCTACCTTAGACGTGTCGTGGTCTCACACACACACACGATACCATACACTGATGTGATGGGAAGTTTGTGTCACTATGTAAATAGACGTTATTAGCTCATTACATTTCCAGATATGCTGCATTCCTTCTGACGACAGAGAATAAACCAGACACACTCAAAGCCAACCAATTAACTGCTGCTATGGAAACGAGGGACAGGTGCCATCTAAAGTCTTTACCCGAAACTTCACACAACAACAAAAAACAACTTTCATTGCATTTTTCATACAACATCTCATATAGTTTCATTCCTAAATAAAGAATTAACTGGTGCTTATGGTATGTGATAGAAAACGGGTGTACTTGAATTTGACAGGCAACTGACAATTTATTAAAAACTAAAAATACACGACATCACGACATCTGCCGCAAGTGAAGTGTGGTAGTAATTGTGGCTCTCGTCGACATGCCGGACCACAGTCAGTCCTTTTTCAGGACCCAATGGAAACGTGATTCAATGCTTATGGTCAAACTAAATGTCCTGTGTCAAATGTAGCGAGACATGCTAACACAATTACTCACTTCTTGCTCGACTTCTTTGCTTTCGCCCTCTTCTTCCTTGCCTGAAGTGCTAGAACTGTAAATGCAAAGGATTTTATTTTTTTTAAAACACACATTTATTCAATATCTAGCTAACTTAACTATCCCATTTCTGGTGAACCAGTATTTTAGGAGCTATATGTTTCTTCATCTGGGTTGAACGTTATGTGCTAGCTAGCTAACGTTAGTTAGCCAAAGACATTTGAAAGCTGACTGAGGTATATCAAATAAATGATTAGCTAGCTAGCTAACGTTAGCAAACATTTGTTAGCTATTGTCGCAGAAAACAGAAAGGAATTCAATTCTGGTTCGTATTTACAAAAGTGAAGACAGTGATTGAAAATATTCAGTAACGTCCTCTTTTTAAAAAAAACAGGAAGAGCCACTGAGATGTTTGGCACCAACGCTCACTGAAGATCTGTCGTATAAATATTGCATTATTCCCTCCACGTTTCCTCAATTACTTTTTCCATGAAAAGCACATGAAATAGCAGTTAGACATGATTGTAGGGTCAGGTTGACGGTGCTAATTAGTTAGTATAAAGGTAGCTAGCTGAGCCAATGCGTTCAGCTTAGCAAGAGATGCAGTTCCACAAAACACTTCGTACATAAAGATTGTCGATATAATGAACTGTCACTTTTTTAAAAAACGACATCCATTGACATTTGTTATTAATATGTTAACACACAACTGATTAAACGTTTGTATTTTGTGTCTTTATGAAGATTACCTTTTCTCTCCATGTTGGATCCGGTAGTTTCAGAGACGTTCGTTCTGCCAGCAGCACAAACGATGACGTCACTATAGTATGGCAATGAGGAAACCTTCAGATTAAAAGCCCGCGTTTCAACATTGCAAAGTCAACAACTGACTTAAAAACATATATTTTATCCAACATTTTTTATGTTAAGGCCCAGTGCAGTCAAAATACGTTTTTCCTGTGTTTTATGTCATATTGTACAGCAGCTGATAAAACTAACACTGTAAAAGCTTGAAAAAGTTCAGTGTTATTCGCTGATGCAGTAGTTGCTGGTTGAAAATACAATCTACACAGGGCCTTCTAAATCACCAGGTTGTGGGTGGGAGTTTCAGCTTTACATGGTGACATTGACGTGATAAATTGTTTAATAGACCAATAACAACGAGTTCCAAACCTCCCCGCCAGTAACTACTAGTTATATTTTCTCTTCATTATTTCTCTTCGTATGACAAGGATTAAAAAGGATTTGCCAGTAGACTTGATTCACGATGATGACTGCTAGCTAAGTGAAAGTACGATGTTGACATGATCAGTCCAATCAAAGCTACTGTACATAACGTGATTTGACTTAATTTATGTGGCCAATGACCTTGAGCCTTCTTGGAAGGGCACTTGTAATATAACTCTACGGTAGGATCCAAAAGGCTGAAATTTTGGATGTCTACCATTACTAAAACTCTCGTTCTGCCCCTGAACAAGGCAGTTAACCCACTGTTCCTAGGCCGTCATTGAAAATAAGAATTTGTTCTTAACTGACTTGCCTGGTTAAATAAAAGGTAAAAATAAAAATAAAATAAAAAAAAGGACTGAAGCTAGGGGATTGCGTAAGGTCCCCATGAGTGACAGAATAGTGAGCCAATCACGGCGCAATGCTACTATTTTCTGCTGGCCCGACCCACCACCACAGAAAGCACTGAGCTAGACTGAAACACCTGCATTTTGGATCTGCCTTACTCAAGAAAACAAACAAGAGACCAAGGTTGTGTGCGGCTTTATTAACTCAATTATATATATATATATATATATATATATATATATATATATTTTTTTTACATTGTTTGCAAACTGATATGTGACACATTAATGTCCAAATAACATGCAGCCCCCCCCCCTCCCACAAAGAAATGTGGGTCTCAAAACAGGTGGGGCAGAATGACTAGTCGCCACTGAATACAGCGTATTACACATTGGGCTATAGCAACAACAACAAAGCTTGATGGAAAATACTCAGCAGGGTCTCTACTAACCGAATATGTTCAGGTTTTCTCATACACATCCAGGAGCACTTCATACCCCTCTATTTAAATAGAGTTGAACATACCAATATTTGTGTAAACTTTCAAAATAATAATGCTGATCTATTTTTCCTAGATTGTTGCAACGCTGTGCAACACGTTTCACTGCACTAGAGTGCTTCGAAAATCGATTTTCCCAATGTTTAGTGTCTTTGCAGGGGGACTCTTATTTTGAGAGAAAAAAAAGTTCAGCATAACTTCCTGCTGCTAGCAGAACGGAGATGAGAAAACCTATTCAACTGTCAAGGCAATCAAAATCCTGTTTCCCATTCCGCAGCTTTCTTCATTAAATAACATATGAAATAACATAAAATGTAGCCTATTGCAAATAAAACCTATATTAATTTGATTCATATTTTTTTCTGGACAATGAAATGACTGTCAAATTAGTTTATATCCTAGCCTGCTGATTGTGAGACCGTCAATAGACAGGTAAACTGCGACCACTAGCGGCTGTTCAGGCTATAGCATTCTACATAAATATAATTCATGTAAATAAATATCAGTACCAGAAGAAAATACATCTGGATTTTATATTTAGTTAATTAAAATCGCATGGCATCAAACATTTTCACAATCAGAATTTCTTCAGCCTATATTTCCCCATTTCAAAAATAATTTTCCATCTACATCAGTGATGTAGAGAGATGGATAGCCTCAGGGGTTTGCTTGTGTGATATGTTAGTGTGGTAATTCCCAAAACATCTAATGAAAATGTATAGATTGTGTCGGGTGTTATTCTCAGATTATTTGTAGGGAATCTAAAATGATCCACCATAGCCCATGGCCAACCCTAACCACAGCACACCAATAATATATTCTTCCTAACGTATTGTATAAGCAAGGCCATTTTTAAAAGCTTATCGCGGCTCAGTAGTCACAGAATAGTTCCCCATCGAGGATCACTTTGGAAAGAAGTGCTTTAATAATACTGGTAATACAGTCGTCATGTGTCAATTGCCCCGGAGTTTGCAGTGCAGGGCCCAACTGGGATGCTCACACACATTCCACATGATTGTCTTGAGATTTACCTCCCCATTCATCACATGATTCCTGATGATTAGTCAATGCCATGCCAGCTTCATATATAGACCATTGTAGAGCAGCACCGGCTGGCAGTTTGGTGTAACCCTCCTCTGTAATGTGTTCTATTTTCAGATACTCCCCGGGCTTATGTAGGGCCACGCCATGGATCTGGGAGAAGAGCAAAGGCAAGTCTCTAGGTAGGGTGTAGCGTGACACAAACCCTAGCTCGGCAGGGATGTCCTTCTCCTCAGAGTACTCAAATATAGCAGCCATGTACTTGGAGATGTCTCTCCCCTTGGCTTTGGCACGGCCAAGCTCTTCCCCCATCAGGGATACTACGGCTGCAGCGGTGCTTCTGCTTTCCCCCGCATCTCTCTCCGTTGGCCGCCTCTGTAGTCCCCGGGAACAGATGACCAGAACAAAGTCACTCTCCTGGATCCTCCTGCAGTGCCATCCCATGATCCCCTCCTCTGCCAAGCTTAGAGAATCCCACAGGTCCAGAAACACCTGGCATGACAATGCAACAACAAATAATAATAATAATAATAATAATAATACAAATAATATAATATATTATAAATAACATTTATTTATAATCCATTTCAAATGCAATTTCAACCAGTCATTTTTTATTTTCTATTTATTTAACACAGACCAGGGCAGGCGTGCATTCCATTCGGGTTCAAAGATGGCCGTTTCATAACGGTTTGAAATAAAATAACACGTTTCCCTCCAAAACAATGTGTACCATTCTTCAACAGCCTGTTTGGTGGGGGTGGCGAGATCAATATGGATGTGATCATTTGAAATCACGTCCAACACGGCACACACACAATCCCTCTCTGGGCCACTATATTCACAACATTCTTCAACTGGTCGTTCAGTACAGAACCGTTTGTGTTGAATTAAACATTGCACGGCGTTCTGTCGTACTGATATTTTCCTCCCAGTGTTACCTGTGTTGCCATGTGCTGCTGCAGGAAGACTGCTAGTTGCATTACAGCTCGGACATGGGCGTGGCCGTCATCGCTGCTGTAGCAAATCAGTAGTCGAGGCGGAGTTAACCTGCTGATCAGTGACACATGTTCCTCGTTCCCATTATTGTCATGATGTTGCTCGATTATTTCTGAAAACCACAAAAATATATATATATTGTATTACCATGTTCTTGTTAGAGGAAAACGTTTGTATGTCTGACCTGCACATGCAAAGAAAGCATTGGTATCGTTAGTGAAATGTAAAAAAAATGCCGACCTGGATTTATCTCCGTCTTCCTCCTAATCTGCCTGGGATTCTTCCAGACGACAGCCAGTAATAACACCACTAACACGGCTGCCAGGGCAACGCCAACAGGGAGCAGCAGGGTCAGGGATGGAGTGGCCGTGGGAGGTGGGTCTGAGGGGAGCAAGGTAGACTAAATACACCAAACCAAAATATAAACACAACAGGCAACAATTACGGTTCATAAGGAAATTAGTCAATGGAAATGTAATTATTAAGCCCTAATCTGTGGATTTTGCATGACCCGGGAATACAGATATGCATCTGTTGGTCATAGATACCTTTAAAAAAAACAGTTGTGGCGTGGATCAGAAAACCAGTCAGTATTTGGTGTGACCACCACATTTGCCTCACGCAGCGCAACACATTTCCTTCGCATAGAGTCGATCAGGCTGTTGATTGTCGCCTGGGGAATGTTGCACCACTCATTTTCAACGGCTCTGCAAAGTTGCTGGATGTTGGCGGGAACTGGAACACGCTGTCGTACACGTCGACCCAGAGCACCCCAAACATGCTCAAACTGTGACATGTCTGGTGAGTATGCAGGCCATGGAAGAACTTGGACATTTTCAGCTTCCAGGAATTGTGTGCAGATCCTTGCGACATGGGGCTGTGCATCATCATGCTGAAACATGAGGTGATGGCAGTGGATGAATATCACGACAATGGACCACAGGATCTCTTTACGGTATCTCTGTGCATTCAAATTGCCAAATATAAAATTAAATTGTGTTAGTTGCCCGGTACAGTTGAAACCGGGATTCATTCATGAAGAGCACACTTCTCCAGCCTGCCCTGAAGAGGACGACAAGCACGCAGATGACCTTCCCTGAGACGGTTTCTTAAAGTTTGTGCAGAAATATTTTGGTTGTGCAAAGCTGCAGTTTCATCAGCTGTCCAGGTAACTGGTCTCAGACAGATGTGGAGGTGCTGGGCTGGCGTGGTTACATTAGTGTGTGCGGTTGTGAGGCTGGTTGGACGTACCGTCAAATTCTCTAAAACAACAATGGAGGTGGCTTATGGTAGAGAAATTAACATTCAATTCTCTGGCAACAGCTCTGGTGGACATTCCCCAGCACAAGGTGAACATGTGTAATGATCATGCTCTTTAATCAGCTTCTTGATATGGCACACCTGTCAGGTGGATGGATTATCTTGTAAAATGCTCACTAACAGGGATGTAAACAAATTTTCAACAACTTTTTTCTAGAGAAATAAGCTTTTTTTTTCTGCGGATGGAACATTTCAGGGTCATCAAACATGGGACCAACAGTTTACATACTGTGATTATATTTTTGTTCAGTATAAATAGCTAGATATGCTCTATACTGTTATACACACTACACTGTTTCTCATTTTCAGAAAGGGAGTTTTTCACATTGCCCAATTTCTTTTCAAAACCTAGGGGGAGAAGGAGAAGTGTATTGTTTGCATAATATGACAAGGTGATTTACGGCCATACTTTATGATTCATTCTGCATATCATTTAGTTTTGTGCACAAGTACTTAAAGAAGCAGTGTGTTCAAGGCCATACCATTTGGTGTATGACACAGAAATAAAATAAACCAATCAAAAAACACGCTAAGTACACAGCAAAAAAATATCTACAAGAATGTGTATAACTTGTATAAGTGTTGGTATTGATTGGAACATACCTTGATTGATCTGCATCACTTGAACGTTGAATGTTTTTCTTACAGCGTCTACCTCGTCAACTGCGATCTGCGATAATAAAATAAAAAGAGGAGTGATTTATGGAAACATCGGTTGGAACTATACGTTTTGTTTGTATAGAGTATGAGTTGCGTAACATTTTTAATGACTCACCTCACACGTGTAGTTGAACCCTACCATCAGGCCTTGGAGATGATAACTGTAGTGAGTTCTGTTTTTTGTGGAATTCTACAGAAAGTAACAATAGAAAGGTAGCAATCTTTATACACGGCAGACTAATAAGGACAGTAAATCATTCTCCACGTAGACGTGTAAAATAGTTGGATCAAAATGCTCTCACTCACAGGTTTAATGATGTATCTCTTCAGGCCACCTCCTCCCCGCCGCCCCTCTCCATAGCATAACGAGAAGTAGCGGTTGATTCCAAAATGTGGGGGGGCAAGGTTGAACGTTACAATAACGTCATGCTCTTCCTGCTGAACTTCTATATGTTTTGGGTACCAATCTATAACAGAAAACAAAACAACAACAACAACAAACGTTTACAAACAAAATGAACCAATGGCGGTACAGAGAGCGGTTCATAAGATTGTAAACAAACGCAGCAGAGTTTTATTTCTCACCTTTCTTGCAATGTTCAAGTCCGTTTTTCTCCGGGCATGCTGCAAAACAGCAAGGGAATTCACACGTTTACAATACATTCACTTGTTTTTTTGTGACTGGATTATGGTTGATTGTAAAATGTACAAAATAAAAAACATTTGTCATAGATGAAGCCAACAGTGTTAGTGAACACTGTTCTCGTGTTCCATTGATGTGGTACTGTATATTGAGAAGGAAGATTTACTGCGTGTGGAGAACATTGTGCTGTGATAGAATTTATCCCACAACTCAGGAACTGGCAGGGCCATCACAGTGACAGCATACTGGGCCCCCAGGGTTAGACGGGCGAAGGTGTCTGACTGGTACACCTACAACACCCAATAAAGCCTATTAAACATGTCTGGAATCTGGACAAGACAAACCCTGCTTTACTGGTCCAATTACATCTATCATTCTGACTTTAAACAGTTTCACTTTACAGTAGCTTCCCTTTCACTACCTTTCAGTGAGAAAAAATATATACTATAGAAAACTTCTATAAGAACTTGGTATTGAGGTTGTACTGGGTTTTATCCACCTTTTTCATAGATGTGTTTTTAAACAAAAAGATTATGACAAATTTTGAGGAATGGTGTCATGTTAGCTAAGTGTCCTACCGTTTGGGCGTGTGAGGCAGAGAGAGAAATATTGATTTGAAAGAGGAAAAGCTGACAGGCCATATGAGATCCTCCCAAGGCCTGAAGGGAGACCTGGAACCCTCTGAGGAAGGAGATCCCTGGAACAAACACAGGGACAAGGCCAGTAAGAAGTGAGTCAACTAACATACACAGTAAAGAGTGAGTCAACTAACATACACAGTAAAGAGTGAGTCAACTAACATACACAGTAAAGAGTGAGTCAACTGACATACACAGTAAAGAGTGAGTCAACTGACATACACAGTAAAGAGTGAGTCAACTAACATACACAGGAATGCATGGCAATACTATTCATTAACATGAATGTCATTTTTATGGCAATACACAATGACAGTCACCATTATTACTGTATTTTCAGATTGATGCCATCTAGGCCTGTACCTTTTCATTCCATGAATTCATATTCCATTTGAGTGACATCACAAACAACCACATTATAAATGACCACTACATTGGCTCTACAGTAGACGATTGATGATTACAGGAAAGGGTTTGTATCTTACCAAACTGGCTGGGTTGCCAGGAGACAACGACAGTGTCATATTTAGTGTTCTCATCAGCTACGAACTCTACAGTCACATCGTGTGGAGCATGGACATAATGCTGGCACACATCAGAACTCTGTCCACCCAGAAAGACAAAACATGGCCACGGAACACAACCTGGGGAAATTCATGATAATAATAATAATAATAATGATTAACATGGAACACACTGCTGAATTTTAAAATCAGTGTTTATTATACAGTGAGACAGATATATACACACACATACTCAGTGCATTTGAAAAATTCGGACCACTTGACTAACTCTACCTACATGTACATATTACGTCGACTAACCGGTGCCCCCTGTTTATAGTCTCGCTACTGTTATTTTACTGCTGCTCTTTAATTATTTGTTACTTTTATTTTTTTAACTCAGTTATTTTTTACACAAGTTATTTTTCTTAAAACTGCATTGTTGGTTAAGGGCTTGTAAGTAAGCATTTCACTGTAAGGTCAATAGACATTTACAACATTAACAATGTCTACACTGTATTTCTGATCAATTTGATGTTATTTTAACGTTTTTCTTTCAAAAACAAGGACATTTCTAAGTGACCCCAAACTTTTGTACGGTAGTGTAAGTATTCAGACCTTTTACTCAGTACTTTGTTGAAGCACCTTTGGCAGAGATTACAGCCTGGAGTCTTCTTGAGTATGACGCCACAAGCTTGGCACACCTGTATTTAGGGAGTTTCTCACATTCTTCTCTGCAGATCCTCTCAAGCTCTGTCAGGTTGGATGGGGAGCATCACTGCACAGCTATTTTCAGGTCTCTCCAGAGATGTTCGATTGGACATTCAGAGACCTGTCCCGAAGCCACTCCTGCATTGTCTTGGCTGTGTGCTTAGGGTCGTTGTCCTGGCATTCAGGCCAAAGAGTTCAGTCTTGGTTTCATCAGACCAGAGAATCTTGTTTCTCATTGTCTGAGAGTCCTTCGGTGCCTTTTGCCAAACTCCAAGCGGGCTGTCATGTGCCTTTTACTGAGGAGTGGCTTCCGTCTGGCCACTATACCATAAAGGCCTGATTGGTGGAGTGCTGCAGAGATGGTTGTCCTTCTGGAAGGTTCTCCCATCTCCACAGAGGAACTCTGGAGCTCTGTCAGTGACCATCGAGTTCTTGGTCACCTCCCTGACCAAGGCCCTTCTCCCCCGATTGCTCAAGTTTGGCTGGACGGCTCTAGGAAGAGTCTTGGTGGTTCCAAACCTCTTCCATTTAAGAATGATGGAGGCCACTGTGTTCTTGGGGACCTTCAATGCTGCAGAAATGTTTTTAGTACCCTTCCCCAGATCTCTGCCTCGACACAATCCTGTCTTGGAGCTCTACGAACAATTCCCGCGACCTCATTACTTGCTCTGACATGCACTGTCAACTGTGGGATCCTATACTGAGAGGTGTGCGTCTTTCCAAATCATGTCCAATCAATTTAATTTATCACAGATGGACTCCAATCAAGTTGTAGAAACATCAAGGATGATCAATGGAAACATGATCCATCTGAGCTCAATTAAATCTCATAGCAAAGGGTCTGAATACTTATGTAAATAAGGTATTTCTGTTTTTAATACATTTGCAAACATTTCTAAAAACCTGTTTTCGCTTTTTATTGTGTGTAGATTAACGATGAAAAACATTTAATCAATTTTAAAATAAGACTAATGTAACAAAATGTGGAAAAAGAGAAGGGGTCTGAATACCTTCTGAATGTACTGTATACACTGAGTATACAAAACATTAAGAACACCTGCTCTTTCCATGACAGACTGACCATGTGAATCCAGATGAAAGCTATGATCCCTTATTGATGTCACTGGTTAAATCCACTTCAAATCAGTGTAGATGAAGGGGAGACAGGCTACAATTTTTAAACCTTGAAACAATTTAGACATGGATTTTATATGTGCCACTCAGAGGATGAATGGGAAAGACACTAAAATATGAGTGCCTTTGAAAGGGGTATGGTTGTAGGTTCCAGGCACAATGGTTTGTGTCAAGAACTGTAATGCTGCTGAGTTTTTCACACTCAACCGTTTCCTGTGTGTATCAAGAATTGTCCAGCACCCAAAAGGACATCCAGCCAACTGGACACAACTATGGGGGCTTGATATTTATGCCTCTAACTTTCTCACTCATCATTATTATTATTATTCACAATTCATTCATGTTTATCTGTAATCATGCTAGCATCTACATTAATGATTCTTCAAGTTTTTTTGGGTAAGTCTCTAAGAGCTTTGCACACCTAGATTGTCCAATCTCTCTAAAACTTATTCAAGCTCTGTCAAGTTGTTGATAATGGCTAGACAGCCATTTTCAAGTCTTTCCATAGATTTTCAAGACGATTTAAGTCAAAACTGTAACTAGGCCACTTAGAATGTTCCTATGTCGTCTCGGAAAGCAACTCCAGTGTAGATTTGGCCTTGTGTTTTAGGTTATTGTCCTGCTGAAAGGTGAATTTGTCTCTTATTGACTGTTGGAAAGCAGACTGAACCAGGTTTTCCTCTAGGATTTTGTCTGTGCTTATAGCTGTATTCCGGTTCTTTTTATCCTCTAAAACTCCTTAGTCCTTGCCGATGGCCAGTGTAACATAACATGATGCAGCCACCACCCTGCTTGAAAATATCAGGAGAGGTATTCATTGATGTGTTGTGTTGTATTTGCGGCAAACATAACACTTTGTATTCAGGGCAAAAAGTTCATTTCTTAGCCAAATGTTTTGCATTATTACTTAAGTGCCTTGTTGCAAACAGGATGCATGTTTTGGCATATTATTTATTCTGAACAGGCTTCCTTATTTTCACTCTGTCATTTAGGTTAGAATTGAAGAGTAACGACAATGTTTTTGATCCATCCTAAGTTCTCATATCACAAGCATTAAACTATGTAACGTGTTTAAAAGCACCATTGACTTAATGGTGAAATCCCTGAGCAGTTTCCCTCCTCTCTGGCAACTGAGTTAGGAAGGACGCCTGTATGGGGTAGTCATTCAAAATTAATGTTAACCACTATTATTGAACACGGAATGAATGAGTCTATGCAACATATTAAGCTATTTTAACACATTTTTACTCTTGAACTTATTTAGGCTTGCCACAACAAAAGGTTTGAATATTTGACTCGAGTTTGTATTAATTTCTCAAAAATGTTCCACTGTGACATTATGGGGTATTGTGTATAGATCAGTGACACAACATTTCAATTTAATCCATTTTAAATTCAGGCTGTAACAACAAAATGTGGGGGGGGGGGGGGAAAGTAAAAGAGATGTGAATAATTTCTGTAGGATGAGAACCTGTTTAGTCAGACCAGTCAAACACACTTACTTCCAAATGCCTCGACAGAGGGAACGCCTAGGGTTCTTCCTACATCTTCTCTGCTGATTCTGCAGTATACACATCCCGGACCCCCCTAAGACGGTGTGTGAGAGGACAGGGTATGCATAAAGGACTTGTACGTGACGCCGTGAATAGGTAAACACAGTGGTGGAGGAGAGGAGGAGCCATCCTTTCTTTTCCTTTTGGCTGTGTCCTCAGGAGTCATTGCTAGTCTAAGAGACAACACACAGCTGGAGAAAATGAGAGAGAAAACAGAAACAGCCAGAGAGCCCAGGCTCTCACTTGTCAGGTGGGTAGTATACTAGGTAGGTTAAAGGCCTCCATCTTGTCTACTACCTTTGCGTGCATGGCTGTAAATCACTTTGGATAAAAGCATCTGCTTGTTAATGGCATATAATATCACTTCAGATGGGAGAAATGTACATACTGTACTAGGGCAAAACTTCACACGATCAATCACCGTACTACTTTAAATCTACTCTACAGTTGACTATGTACTGGGATTAATCATTTTGTACTTCTGTAGTCCATTTAAAGATGTTGTCCTTAATTTAGCCCTTTTTTTTAAAAATCCTGCATGTCACAGGCCTTCGCTGGTCAGTTACCTTTGTAATATGTTAGATTATAAAAATAAAAATAAATTAAAAGAAAATGCATATTATGCATGTAGTAAACAGGACATATCAGGTTTGTCAAGAACTCTTGACAACACGATTTGTAATATAAGTGTGTAGCGGCAGAAAACAAAGCATTTTACCTTTCAGTATTCATCATCTGAGGTGCAGGAAACTTTGCAGCTGCCAGATTATTTCCTCAAATCAAATCAACTTTGTTGGTACAAGTCGTAGTCGTATTGGTTAGAGCGTTGGGCCAGTAACTGAAAGGTGACAATCTTGTCGTTCTGCCCCTGAGAGCAAGGCAGTTAACCCACCATTCCCCGAAAACCTGGATGTCGATTATGACAGCCCCCCCCCTCACCTCTCTGATTCAGAGGTGCGGAAGACACATTTCAGTTTAATATTAATTTGTACTGACTAGGTATCCCCCCTTTCCTAATAACCCAGTCTGATTCCTACCCTTCAGTGTTCCAACAACAGCAGTGAAAATTAGCCAAATATTTTGTGAAAGATATAGAAAGTCAGGTAGTGGGCAGAGGCTTAAATCATGTGTGTGGAGGCTTACCTGCAGGACACATTCCAGACTGCAGTCCTGCGGCGAGATGGCTGTTAGGTCCTCCTGGGCCCAGAGGTACTGACTCAGAGTCAGGACGTGGAGCAAGATGAGCTTGGATCTCCGCATGCTGCCAAAGCACACATAACAGTGCCCAAAAGCAAAGCACTTGGACTCAAACATCTCCCAATCGGACTGTATATCCGTTTTCTGTGAAACAATAGGTGTTGTCGGGTCCTTGTATGTAGAGCGTGGAGAACACTATGAAGTTGACACATCGGGGTGAGTGCGTGAGAGAGAGTGAAGGAGACATGGGTGTGGTATCTTGAAGCTAAAGCGTAAAGAAAAACACAGGCACCTGCACGCTTTAACTGTTCAGTCTCCAAGAGCCAACCAAACCATTTTCTCATTCATGACACTTAAAAACAAACAAGGACAAATTTAAAATATATATATTTTTAAATAATATAAATAAATCAAGTTGATATAATCTAATTTATATCAACAAAGTGGACAGCATTCAAGTGTAGGTTTATTTGTATTAAAAAATTATTATTTTTTAAAATAGGATCACATTTTCATATGTATATTGTATATGAATATTTCTTCAACAGGACTGTTATGTTATTGGTGAAGAGATCACTATGGTTTCATGATTTAGGCAACAACACTTTGGGGAATTTAAATAAAAAAAGGTAGAGGAGTAACAATGAAGAGTAACCTAATGTTTTAAAGTTAATGCAATGTATTCATCTGAAAGGAGAATGCATCTGACAATACATTAATAGTTAAACATGAATATAAAATATGGGTCCAGAATGATCCTGAAGGCAATATTTTCACCAGATCTGAAAGACAAGAAATTACTGCACATTTTAAGATCAACCTCCCAACTTCAGTTCAATTTTTTAACTAATAACACAATTTTACACTAGAATTATGAAGAGGCCTATTTTGGAGTTGCCTCAGCCATTTCTGACATGTTTTATGAACTAACAACTGAAAGTGAGCAGGCCCATGCATGCCACACTTTAAAAAACTGACACCCATTCGTCGTCATGTGAAGCATACCTATGAAACAATCCTGTTGTTGCGGTTTGAAAAACAGCCATAAATCATGAGCCACTATATGCATGATAATAATCTATCTAGCAATTGATGCAACATTCCTTTCATTATTAATTTGGGCGTGTGAGAAAATGAGAGACAAAACAGAAAACAGAAACAGCCAGAGAGCCGTAAATAAAAACCTACGATACCAATCACATACAGCGCTGTGAAAAGATATTTGCCCCCTTCCTGATTTCTATTTTTTTTTTTGTACATATGTCAAACTTAAGTGTTCCAGATCACCAAACAAATTTTAATATTACAAAAAAAAAATGCAGTTAAGTGATCATTTTAATTATTAAGGGAAAAAAAGCTATCCGAACCTTCATGGCCCTGTGACAAAGTAATTGCGCCCCATTGTTAAATCATGAATTTAATGTGGTTAATCACATTTTTGGGGAATTTCACTAGCCACATCCAGGCCTGATTACTGCCAGACCTGTTAAATCAAGAAAATCACTTAAATAGAACCTGTCTGACAAAGTGAAGTAGGCCAAGAGACCTCAAAAAGCAAGACATCATGCCGCGATCCAAAGAAATTCAGGAACAGATGAGAAACAAAGGAATTGACATCTATCAGTCTGTAAAGGGTTACAAAGCCATTTCTAAAGCTTTGGGACTCCAGCGAACCACAGTGAGAGACATTATCCACAAACGGAGAACATTTGGAACAGGGGTGAATCTTCCCAGGGGTGGCCCGGGCAACCAAAATTACCCCAAGAGCGCAGCGACGACTCATCCAAGAAGTCACAAAAGAACCCACAACATCTAAAAGAACTGCAGGCCTCACTTGCCTCGGTTAAGGTCAGTGTTCATGACTCAACCATAAGAAAGAGACGAGAGTGGCTCGTGTATGCATAAGCCTCACCTCTCTGTTCCGTTCTGGCAGGAAACTGGTGTCCACATCTGGGTTCTTCCCTAACTACTTTTTCTTTGCAGGGAAATCCTTATAAGATAAAAGTCCGTATTAATTGATTGTTCTTAGACAAGAATAATATATTTTTTTATTTCACCTTTATTTCACCAGGTAGGCCAGTTGAGAACACCTTTATTTAACCAGGTAGGCCAGTTGAGAACACCTTTATTTAACCAGGTAGGCCAGTTGAGAACACCTTTATTTAACCAGGTAGGCTAGTTGAGAACAAGTTCTCATTTACAACTGCGACCTGGCCAAGATAAAGCATAGCAGTGTGAACAGACAACAGAGTTACACATGGAGTAAACAATAAACAAGTCAATAATAATAATAATATTTTTATTTTTTTAAGTCTATATACATTGTGTGCAAAAGGCATGAGGAGGTAGGCGAATAATTACAATTTAGCAGATTAACACTGGAGTGATAAATGATCAGATGGTCATGTGCAGGTAGAGATACTGGTGTGCAAAAGAGCAGAAAAGTAAATACATATAAACAGTATGGGGATGAGGTAGGTAAATTGGGTGGGCTATTTACCGATAGACTATGTACAGCTGCAGCGATCGGTTAGCTGCTCAGATAGCAGATGTTTGAAGTTGGTGAGGGAGATGAAAGTCTCCAACTTCAGCGATTTTTGCAATTCGTTCCAGTCACAGGCAGCAGAGAACTGGAAAGAAAGGCGGCCAAATGAGGTGTTGGCTTTAGGGATGATCAGTGAGATACACCTGCTGGAGCGCGTGCTACGGGTGGGAGTTGCCATCGTGACCAGTGAACTGAGATAAGGTGGGGCTTTACCTAGCATAGACTTATAGATGACCTGGAGCCAGTGGGTCTGGCGACGAATATGTAGCGAGGGCCAGCCGTCTAGAGCATACAGGTCACAGTGGTGGGTGGTATAAGGTGCTTTAGTAACAAAACGGATGGCACTGTGATAAACTGCATCCAGTTTGCTGAGTATAGTATTGGAAGCCATTTTGTAGATGACATCGCCGAAGTCGAGGATCTGTAGGACAGTCAGTTTTACTAGGGTAAGTTTGGCGGCGTGAGTGAAGGAGGCTTTGTTGCGGAATAGAAAGCTGACTCTAGATTTGATTTTAGATTGGAGATGTTTGATACGAGTCTGGAAGGAGAGTTTACAGTCTAGCTAGACACCTAGGTACTTATAGATGTCCACATATTCTAGGTCGGAACCGTCCAGGGTGGTAATGCTAGTCGGGCGTGCGGGTGCAGGCAGCGAACGGTTGAAAAGCATGCATTTGGTTTTACTAGCGTTTAAGAGCAGTTGGAGGCCACGGAAGGAGTGTTGTATGGCATTAAAGCTTGTTTGGAGGTTAGATAGCACAGTGTCCAAGGAAGGGCCAGAAGTATACAGAATGGGGTCGTCTGCGTAGAGGTGGATCAGGGAATCGCCCGCAGCAAGAGCAACATCATTGATATATACAGAGAAAATAGTCGGCCCGAGAATTTAACGCTGTGGCACCCCCATAGAGACTGCCAGAGGTCCGGACAACATGCCCTCCGATTTGACACACTGAACTCTGTCTGCAAAGTAGTTGGTGAACCAGGCAAGGCAGTCATTAGAAAAACCGAGGCTACTGAGTCTGCCGATAAGAATATGGTGATTGACAGAGTCGAAAGCCTTGGCCAGGTCGATGAAGACGGCTGCACAGTACTGTCTTTTATCGATGGCGGTTATGATATCGTTTAGTACCTTGAGCGTGGCTGAGGTGCACAGCGAGATTGAGATTGCACAGCGGAGAAGGTACGGTGGGATTCGAGATGGTCAGTGATCTGTTTGTTGACTAGGCTTTCAAAGACCTTAGATAGGCTGGGCAGGATGGATATTGGTCTGTAGCAGTTTGGGTCCAGGGTGTCTCCCCCTTTGAAGAGGGGGATGACTGTGGCAGCTTTCCAATCCTTGGGGATCTCAGACGATATGAAAGAGAGGTTGAACAGGCTGGTAATAGGGGTTGTGACAATGGCGGCAGATAGTTTCAGAAATAGAGGGTCCAGATTGTCAAGACCAGCTGATTTATACGGGTCCAGGTTTTGCAGCTCTTTCAGAACATCTGCTATCTGGAGCTGTTGGCCGAGGTTGGAGTAGCCAAGTGGAAGGCATGACCAGCCGTTGGGAAATGCTTCTTGAAGTTTTCGATTATCATGGATTTATCAGTGGTGACCGTGTTACCTAGCCTCAGTGCAGTGGGCAGCTGGGAGGAGGTGCTCTTGTCCTCCATGGACTTTACAGCATCCCAGAACTTTTTGGAGTTAGAGCTACAGGATGCAAATTTCTGCTTGAAAAAGCTGGCCTTTGCTTTCCTGACTGACTGCGTGTATTGGTTCCTGACTTCCCTGAACAGTTGCATATCGCGGGGACTATTCGATGCTATTGCAGTCCGCCACAGGATGTTTTTGTGCTGGTCGAGGGCAGTCAGGTCTGGAGTGAACCAAGGGCTATATCTGTTCTTAGTTCTGCATTTTTTGAACGGAGCATGCTTATCTAAGATGGTGAGGAAGTTACTTTTAAAGAATAACCAGGCATCCTCAACTGACGGGATGAGGTCAATATCCTTCCAGGATACCCGGGCCAGGTCGATTAGAAAGGCCTGCTCTCAGAAGTGTTTTAGGGAGCGTTTGACAGTGATGAGGGGTGGTCGTTTGACTGCGGACCCGTAGCGGATACAGGCAATGTTTACAGATTTAGGGTTGTACCTGGTGGGTTCCTTGATGATTTGTGTGAGATTGAGGGCATCTAGCTTAGATTGTAGGACTGCTGGGGTATTAAGCATATTCCAGTTTAGGTCACCTAACAGAACAAACTCTGAAGCTAGATGGGGTGGCAATCAATTCACAAATGGTGTCCAGGGCACAGCTGGGAGCTGAGGGGGGTCGGTAGCAGGCGGCAACAGTGAGAGACTTATTTCTGGAGAAAGTAATTTTTCAAATTAGTAGTTCGAACTGTTTGGGTATGGACCTGGAAAGTATGATATTACTTTGCAGGCTCTCTCTGCAGTAGACTGCAATTCTGCCCCCTTTGGCAGTTCTATCTTGACGGAAAATATTATAGTTGGGTATGGAAATCTCAGAATTTTTGGTGGTCTTCCTATGCCAGGATTCAGACACGGCAAGGACATCAGGGTTGGCAGAGTGTGCTAAAGCAGTGAGTAAAACAAACTTAGGGGGAGGCTTCTGATGATGACATGCATGAAACCAAGGCTTTTTCGATCACAGAAGTCAACAAATGAGGGTGTCTGGGGACATGCAGGGCCTGGGTTTACCTCCATATCACCAGCGGAAGAAAGGAGGAGTAGTATGAGGGTGCGGCTAAAGGCTATCAAAACTGGTCGCCTAGAGCGTTGGGGATAAAGAATAAAAGGAGCAGATTTCTGGGCATGGTAGAATATATTTAGGGCATAATGCGCAGACAGGGGTATGGTGGGGTGCAGGTACAGCGGAGGTAAGCCCAGGCACTGAGTGATGATAAGAGAGGTTGTATCTCTGGACATGCTGGTTGTAATGGGTGAGGTCACCGCATGTGTGGGAGGTGGGACAAAGGAGGTATCAGAGGTATGAAGAGTGGAAGGGGCTCCATTGTAAACTAAAACAATAATAACTAACCTGAACAACAGTATACAAGGCATATTGACATTTGAGAGAGACATACAGCGAGGCATAAAGTAATCGCAGGTGTTGATTGGGAGAGCTAGCTAAAACAACAGGTGAGACAACAACAGCTAATCAGCTAAGATACATAAGTATTGTGGATTTATTATTGACACCACTCACAGTCCTCTTCCTCCTCCGTCTCCTCCTCTTCAGGATTAAAGGATAAACTGGCATCCTTTCTCTTCTTCTCCAGCTTCCGGGTGGTAGACAGGAGAGCAGAGACGAGATACTGACAACAGCTTTCGACAGAAGACTTCCTACATAATCATGAGTCACTGAGAGATCATAACAGACAAAAGTGGGAGTGAATACAGTAACTTGGGGAATACAGTAACTCGGGGAATACAGTAACTCAGGGAATACAGTAACTCACAGCATCAACTCCTTTGTTTGCTCTTTCTTGGCCAGTTGCTTTTCTCTTTCTTTCACAAGAGCCTCCTGCCTGGCCTTCATATCATTGAGTGTCACCAGACCTGACAAGGTAACACACGATTGCAGTAAGATTGCTTTCTTCACAATCACGTATTGAAACATTCATTCTAGTAATAAAGATGTGCCTGACATACAAGAATACCATTATTTTTCTTAACTTCTAGCTACAATTACTTACCAACAGTGCTGGATTTGAGCTCTGCTTCCACCGCATCATAATTGAGCTTTGAACTTTTATTGACGTTGGACTTGACCATGTTGTCCTGCAGGAGACATTCAGATGGTTAAGAGGGGTGGAAATAGGTAATGTTGAAGGCTTTCAGTAACTACAAAGCATTGAATATGCAAGAAAAATAACGTTACTTAGCTAACTAACGTTAACAAGTTGACTGACATGAGCAATTTTCTCCTTTAGCTGTGAAAGTTGTTCTCTTTCACGCTTTAAAAAAAAAAAATCAGCTGCATGGCTCTTCCAGCCTCGCTTTCTGCATCTTTGTACTAAGCCATATCTTTGAATCAGAAAAAAAAGTAGCTAAATGCCACAGACAAATTGTCTTTACAACATCCAAACACCGTTTTATAAGGTCCCACAGCAAAATGCAATTGTAGATGCCGAGATATCCCCACATCATAACGCCACCAAGAGCTGTCTCGACGAAGTGCATTCTGGGTAGTGTGTGATCCTGTAAAAAATAATAAAAACACTTCCGACGGGGTTTCAAAATAAAAGTACAGCAGCAGCTAATTGCGTCTATTTGTGATGGGCATTCGGACTCTTTTTAGTGAGCCGGCTCAATCAGCTCCGTTCACGTAAAAGAGTCGGCTCGTTTGTCTCCCAAACGGATCAGATTGACGCCCTCTCCCCACTATTTATTGTTTCTGCAGTGAGGATTCATCCTATTTTGGATCATTATTTTTTATTATCTACAGAAAAACGTTTGATTTGAGCTCATAAAGCAGTAGTAGCAGTATGCAAATCAGGGAACCAAATGAACGGCTCTTCCACCGATGCGGTTCGGTTCCCAATTTCACCAAAGAGATCCGTTCAACAAAAAAAAAAGAGTCGTTTGTTCGCGAACGACTCATCACTAGCATCAACTGCGCTGACTCTGCTGATGGTGACAACAAAGCTGTTTTGACATGATGCTCACTGTACCCGGCGCCGGAATTATCATATTATTTGCTTGGCTCTCTCCAAGTTACGCTCTCTATTTTCACATTGGGGAGACGGAGAAAAAATGCTTTATAGAGGAAATTCCAGATGAAACTATGGTTATTGGTAAGTTAGCTAGCTATGGTTTTAGCGTTAGCGAGCTAGCTGCTTCTGGCTCATAGGCTATTTTTATTCAGTCAGTTAGTGCATATGCATGTCTTTCATTTCCGGATGGAGGAAAAATATCTATCACATGGGTATTAATAAATAAAGAGTTTTCGAGCTAGCTACAAAATATGAGAAGATTTAATATGTGGTGAGCCAGTGCAGTGTATTGTTATTTGAGATGGAGTAGGCCATCTATTGAGGATATGAGGAATAGCTTTCATAAGATGATTTCATTTGTCAAATGTCGTCTCTCTATAATTAGGGAAATACAGGACCCAGCTGTGGGACAAGCAGACCGGATCGTTCCTCCCAGCCACACCTGGCCTTGGAATGCATGTGGAGATCAAGGATCCAGATACTAAGGTCAGTTGTTCATCATTGAGAAAAGACATTAGATGTAATGTAATCTCAGGTTAACCCAGAACAACAATTTAGCGTAATTTACGTTGTCAGTCCATGAGAGATTAGAAATAAAGTTACCACACTCTGAAATGTGTACAGTCACTACAGTTTGTATATTCAGAGAACTTGAATGACCTCAATGAGGCAATTCATTTTGCATCACACAATACATATACACAAGACAAATATCTAAATATTACATCATGAACACAATGCCTCCACGTACATTTCATCAGCATGTCTCTATTTCTCTCCAAACCTTTCTTATTCTAGATCATCCTGTCTCGTCAGTATGGGTCAGATGGACGGTTCACCTTCACATCCCATACCCCGGGCGAGCATCAAATCTGCCTGCACTCCAACTCCACCAAGATGGCCCTGTTTGCTGGTGGCAAACTGGTATGAGTGGGATACTTTGCTCATACAGAATGGGTTGTTCAGAACAATTTTCTGCTCACAACAAAATAACCTTCCATAAAGCAGTAAATACACTGAGTATACAAAACATTAAGAATACCAGCCTCAATTTGTTGGGGGGCATTGGACTCTACAAGGTGTTGAAAGCGTTCCACAGGGATGCTGGCCCACGTTGACTCCAATGCTTCCCATAGTTGTGTCAAGTTGGCAGGATGTCGTTTAGGTGGTGGACCATTCTTGATACACACGAGGAAACTGTTGAGCGTGAAAAACCCAGCAGCGTTGCAGTTCTTGACACACTCAAACCGGTGCGCCTGGTTCCGACTACCACACCCTGTTTCGAACCGGTGCGCCTGGTTCCGACTACCACACCCTGTTTCGAACCGGTGCGCCTGGTTCCGACTACCACACCCTGTTTCGAAGGCACTTACACCCTTTTTCTTCTTGCCCATTCATCCTCTGAACGACACACATACACAAGTCTGTCATTATAACCTTGTGCTCTATCTTACAGAGAGTCCACCTGGATATTCAGGTTGGTGAGCATACCAACAACTACCCTGAAATCGCAGCAAAAGACAAGCTCACAGAGCTGCAATTGAGAGCTCGACAATTACTGGACCAAGTAGAACAAATCCAGAAAGAGCAAAACTATCAGCGGGTGAGTTGAAAGATTAAGTTATTCAACTCAAAAATGTAGACTAAGCTACAACATATGTGATAATAAAATCTTGAAAATGTATTTAAACATGCCATACAAATCCATGTTGTGGAATGTCTGTCTTTTCACAGTATCGTGAGGACTTCCCCTTGTCTTTCAATGTTCTCGTGACTGTCTGTGTATCTCATTTAACAGTATCGTGAGGAGCGGTTCCGCATGACAAGTGAGAGCACCAACCAGCGTGTGCTTTGGTGGTCGATAGCGCAGACGCTTATTCTCATCGTCACTGGCATCTGGCAGATGAAGCACCTCAAGAGCTTCTTTGAGGCCAAGAAGTTGGTGTAATGCTCTCAGGCCATCACTGATTGAGTTTAAGACCGGCATCACACCCATACAGAGTTGACTGGCAGAGAGACAAGGTGTTGATGTGATTTAGTAGATGCTTAAAAAGGGCAATTCCGCCACTTTCAACCTCAAGTGTACATATGTGAAACCAGCTCATTTGTGGTTAAATTGATAAGGTCCTAAAAAAAAAAAAATGCTTCTCTGTGGGTTAAAAATAAAAAGTGATTTTCCAAACCTGCAATTATTTTCTTGCTCCCCATGTCACCACAAATGTTTGAAAATCAGTTTTTAAAATGTTAACTTTTGATGTCATCAGGTAGAACTTCACTTAAATTGTTTTAAAATAAACAAATGTGCCATTTCACATATGTCGACAATGGTATTATGCTGGAGATAAACGAGGTTGAGAAGTGGTGGAGTTGCCCTTTAAATGGGCAATCTGCAGCTGAAGGATAGGGCTGGAGAAATTTAACCACACTCAAATTTTTAGTCAAAGCTATAAATTCCAAGGACTTGACCAACTTTGAGATCAAAATTGTTTACATTTACTTTGTTTATAAACAATGAAGTAAAACAAGCTTTTATTTTAGGTTCTGATGAGGTACAACAGTTGAACTAAGCTCATCAGGCATTTGTAAGTTATTCAAGAATCAATGGGTACATATTAATTTGTAAGTCTAAAAAAATTTAACAACTGCAGATTGCCCCTTTTAAACCTGGGAAGCAAATGAATTGATGCCATCCAGTGCGTTTTGTATTGTCCATTATTATTCCGTGATTTTAATTATTGTGTTAAGGAGTAAGCAGCACCTGTGTCCATGTTGTTGTATTAGGTCTACTGCTGTGTAGTTGTTGTATAAAACTGTGTTGGACTGTACATATAAGCAGTGGCAAAATTTTGAACTAAGCAGTCAGATCCACATTACTAGTATTTTGTAGATCTTGGTCTTTCTGAAAACTGTATTATTTTGGTTTAAAACACTTGTATTTATTTGGACTATATTGTGTTTTAGTCTACTAACATGATTGTAACATAGCTAATAATAGGGATATCTTAATGACTAACCTGTTCACGCCCAAACACCAGTTCACAAGTAGAATGGCATCCACAACCTTACCTTCTGTTGAAGAGCAGTATCATTCCAGAAAATATTACGTTATTTATATTTCCAGAGGTCCAAACAGCCCCGTTTAAAAAAAATTAAAAAAGACCCAACTAATTAAATTAGGTGCAGATTCAATTTGAATGTTGTGAAATGAATGCCCATGATAAAATACCCCTGAGTTATTCAAAACTGAACAAGGGTTTAGGTTACAAGCTAGATATCAGTAAGATGCGAATACTACAAAAATGTAGTGTTATGACAAGGAATAAAGTCACAAGGTTTTAATTTGTCATTATTAAGGTTTTTTACTTTTGGTTGGCTGTCATTTCAATGTACTCAATAAAAATGGAAAAAGTTGTTGATTCCCATCTGTGGTCTGTTTATGTAGCATTCCCTGAACAGGATTTTTTTCTAACAGTTATTTTCAATAAATATTGTATTGCTTGTCACCTTCCTCAGTATCAATTTAACCCTGTATCTTGTTTAAGTGAATGTTTTTGCAATACAATTCACTGAATGTGTTCATTATCACCCTTGGTTATGGATTTAGTTTTACATTGATGGTAACTACAGCATTATTGTTCCATAATAACTATAGGATAGACAATCTCATAACAGAACAAACTAAACTATTTCATCTTTGCATAGGTTCATTCTTAAATCTTTTACTGCACCAACAAATAATTCAGACCAGAAGAATCACTGACATCACACAAAATTAAATAACGTGGCAATGTAAACATATGGTATGAATCATTCTTTACCTGCCGTTTTCTAATTTGGTTTATCAATTATAAAAAAACGTCAAATATCTGACACCATACAAAACAATTTAATTGACTCATACCATACGTCATGATATAAGGGGGAGTCGAGAGAGTCGACCTCTGCTTGACTCTCCAAATTATCTTGAATTCCGTTATCGTGTAAAACGGTGTCTATTGAATCTAGGGGTTGGCACAAGATCAAGATGTGAGGTAGGGAACTTCTTATATCCTATACCATCAATTGATTAATGAGAATCTATGTCTAATGTCAACTTAAAAGATCGAACGTCATCCCAAAAATGCTCAAATAAATGAATGGGCTCTGTAGAAAACTACTACATCAACCAAAGACATCATAAAGATACTGTGGAAACCTGCTGTTGTTTTTTCCCCCCCAGAAAATCTCATTAAAATACTAAATCCTTTTCAGCCTGTTGTGAGTGTAGGAAGGAGAAACATCACTGTTCTGTCACAGTGAGACGCTCCATCTTCTTAGCTGCCTCTTCTGTAGGAACCTTTGACTTTCTCTCTGGACTGGGAGTGGGAGTGTTGGGATAATCCCTATTACCAAAAATAGTACTACCCACTCGCACGTTGGTTGAACCCACCTCAATCTAAAAGGAGGAAATGGAAGAGGAGATATACCTCAGAAGGTTATAACTTATACAAACAGCATGAGCAATCGAGTTGCAAATGGGTAGCCTAATTAATATTTGATCATTCAGTATGTTAAGAACATATTGTATTAGCCATTAAGAAGTCTGGAACAGTGGAACTTACCGCGTGTTCGAAGTCAGTGGACATGCCCATACTAAGCTCCACATCTTCAAGCGGCAGCTGTAGACTGGCACACACTTCCTGTCGCCGACTCAGCAAAGCCTGGTTGGTGATGCGCAGCAGACTTAACACACACACACACACCTATAGATGTTTACCAAAAGCCTTAACATAAAACATTAGGGTAATCATAACAGTCAAATACCTGAAAATCCGGGTTAGGGCCATCAGCTAGGTCATAACCATAGCGACCAATGGTCATGAGTCCGGAGAAGTGTAGGGCAGAGCATTTGGATAAAATGTGTTTCACTGTGGTCACGGTCTCACCAGGAGGCAGTCCATGTTTACCTAGAGGTAATGTACAGTGTACAAAACATTAAGAACACCTGCTATTTCCATGACTTTGACTGACCAAGGCCAATCCAGGTGAAAGCTATGATCCCTTATTGACGTCAATTGTTAAATCCACTTCAAATCAGTTTAGATGAAGGGGAGGAGACGGGTTAAAGAAGGATTTATAAGCCTTGAGACATGGATTGTGTCTGTGTTCCATTCAGAGGGTGAATGGGCAAGAATAAAAGTGTAACTGCCTTTGGTTATGGTAGTAGGTACAAGACGCACCAGTTTGTGTCAAGAACTGCAACGCTGCTGGGTTTTTCACACTCAACAATTTCCCGTGTGTATCAAGAATGGTCCACCACCCAAAGGACATCCAGCCAACTTAACAACTGTGGAAAGCATTGGAGTCAACATGGGCCGGCATCCCTGTGGAACGCGTTCGACACCTTGTAGAGTCCCTGCCCCGACGGATTGAGGCTCTTCTGAGGGCATAATGGGGGCGGGCGACTCAATATTCGGATGGTGTTCTTAATGTTTTGTACACCGTGTGGAACAGCAGTTTGTGTATCTGTCTGTGAAGCAGGTTGACTTCATGATTGTTGCCCTTGAGACAGAACTGAGTGAATTCTACTAGATGGGCCAGCTGCAAAGTCAAAATTGTCTAGATATATATGTTGGATAAAATATTAAAAACAAAAATTAGCCTTTTGGTCTTATTTTATTAAAGGTCAGGGTTAGGATTCAATTTAAAAAGCAGATTTTACTACATTGCGGATGTGCCAGCTAGTGACCTCTGCAGTGCTTCCTCCAGTACATGAGTCACCTCAATAAATGCCAACCTACGTGTGTGTGAACCAAGGGTTGAAACAGGTTCATGAAACAGAACCAAAAAAACAGAAAACAACAAAATGATTTGAGGAACAGAACCCGAACCGAAAACGAGAGTGATCTATGCTGTTCCGGAACAGAACCGTCATTTTAAAAGCATGGGAACCGGTTAGTTACGTTATTTCACGTTCCGAGCATTTTATTCCAGTCCCACAAAAAAAAAACGCAACAAAGCGCCTATGCAAAGCCCTCACTCTGTCACACAGAGACTTATTCCAGCATCTGCCTGCCAGTTGGATATCTTTGCCAGCCGGTCGGTGTATATGCTACCTGCCCCTCCCCATGTAAGCATAGGTTACTGTAGCCTACTGACAAAGTGTAATTCAGAAATTAGGGAGAGATGTTTAATTAGAGAAGAATGAATGGACTTTTTCAATGCTATTTGATACTATAGTTACCATGTTTCACATTGGATTTATTAACTACAAAAAAGGTAAATGTTTTATTTTAAATTCTGGTGCCGCTCTGCACACACAAGCTTGATAGCTAGCTAGCTCTGGTCCAACGTTAAATCAACTCAGCAGATCAAAGTCATTCAAAGTTCCGTCATAGAAGCCGCTGCTCCGTAGCTATAATTCTGCGTGCCTAATTCCAATAATGCATGTCATAACAAGATGCCCAGCACTTCAAGGCAAGCTTCCTCCATCCTCACCCTCACAATTCCTGATGCATCTCGTGCCCTACACTGTGACTGGCAGCACAGTGTGTGTTTGTCTTTCAATAGGATTAAACCATGATTTCACTGCAAAATTGGTTCATAACGGATTTTCTATACAGATTAAATCGCTTATCCACTCCACAGAAAGCTGCTCTATCCGCACTGATTGGTAATTTAATAACGAGCTTAATGTAAAAATAAATGTATATTTCAGAGGTTTAAAAAGGAACAGAAAGGAAAGATATAAAGTGGTACTTTTTTGGCGGTTCGAACCAGGTTCAGAACTTTATTTTTCTGGTCGGAACAGTGTAACGTAACAACAACAACAAAAATGATGGTTCTGTTCAGAACAAAACGATTGGGGGAAAAAAATGTTGGGGTTCCAACCCCTGGTGTGAACACTTACTTTCCTCCCCACTGGTGTTGATCTGAACCATGATCTTTAACGTCTGCGTACTAGCTGTTCTCAACCGCAGCCAGGAGCTGTTTACCTTGTCGGCCAACTTGACAGAGTCCACTGTCTCCACCATGAACAGGTTTGGTACACCTGTGGGAAGTGTGTGGGCAGAGTGAAGATATGCCAGGGTTACTAAGGGCTTCTACAGAATGGTGTTTAAAAAAAAGCGTTATTTTTGACAAGGACCGCTGGGTATAGGAAGACATGCAAGTTGATGTTAAAAGTTTTAGAGAAATGGAGGCATAGGATGTTGCACAAGATGTGACATATTACTTACCCAAAAGTTTGTTGACATTATTCTTCTGTAAATGGCCAATAAAATGCCACTCGATTTCTGGGCATGATTCTAAAATCTAGGTTAGGACAGAAATATAATTTTTTTTATCGGTTGCTGGATAGACGCATTACATATGGTAAAGAACAATGTGACTTAAACCTTTCAACACACCTGAGGATTTGAAGCTTTATCCACAAGTTCATTCACCTAAGAGTGAGAGGTAAAAGGAACAAAAATAAAAAGTCAAGCCACAAATGTCTTCACACTACTAATAAAGGTTTTATGTGGAACTGTACAACATGTTCCCATCATATACAATGGGGAGAACAAGTATTTGATACACTGCCCGATTTTGCAGGTTTTCCTACTTACAAAGCATGTAGAGGTCTGTAATTGTTTATCATAGGCAAGCTATATTTATCACTTCAACTGTGAGAGACAGAATCTAGATTCCGAATCTAGGACCATGCTCTACTAACTACAGAGGACCATGTTCTACTAACTACAGAGGACCATGTTCTACTAACTGAACTACAGAGGACCATGTTCTACTAACTGAACTACAGAGGACCATGTTCTACTAGCTGAGCTACAGAGGACCATGTTCTACTAACTGAGCTACAGAGGACCATGCTCTACTAACTGAGCTACAGAGGACCATGTTCTACTAACTGAGCTACAGAGGACCATGTTCTACTAACTGAACTACAGAGGACCATGTTCTACAAACTGAGCTACATAGGACCATGTTCTACTAACTGAGCTACATAGGACCATGTTCTACTAACTGAGCTACAGAGGGCCATGTTCTACTAACTGAGCTACAGAGGACCATGTTCTACTAACTGAGCTACAGAGGACCATGCTCTACTAACTGAGCTACAGAGGACCATGCTCTACTAACTGAGCTACAGAGGACCATGTTCTACTAACTGAACTACAGAGGACCATGTTCTACTAGCTGAGCTACAGAGGACCATGTTCTACTGACTGAGCTACAGAGGACCATGTTCTACTAACTGAGCTACAGAGGACCATGCTCTACTAACTGAACTACAGAGGACCATGTTCTACTAACTGAACTACAGAGGACCATGTTCTACTAACTGAACTACAGAGGACCATGTTCTACTAACTGAACTACAGAGGACCATGTTCTACAAACTGAACTACAGAGGACCATGTTCTACAAACTGAGCTACAGAGGACCATGTTCTACTAACTGAGCTACATAGGACCATGTTCTACTAACTGAGCTACATAGGACCATGCTCTACAAACTGAGCTACAGAGGACCATGTTCTACTAACTGAGCTACAGAGGACCATGTTCTACTAGCTGAACTACAGAGGACCATGTTCTACTAGCTGAACTACAGAGGACCATGTTCTACTAACTGAGCTACAGAGGACCATGCTCTACTAACTGAGCTACATAGGACCATGTTCTACTAACTGAGCTACAGAGGACCATGCTCTACTAACTGAGCTACAGAGGACCATGTTCTACTAACTGAGCTACAGAGGACCATGCTCTACTAACTGAACTACAGAGGACCATGTTCTACTAACTGAACTACAGAGGACCATGTTCTACTAACTGAACTACAGAGGACCATGTTCTACTAACTGAACTACAGAGGACCATGTTCTACTAGCTGAACTACAGAGGACTATGTTCTACTAGCTGAACTACAGAGGACCATGTTCTACTAGCTGAGCTACAGAGGACCATGCTCTACTAACTGAGCTACATAGGACCATGTTCTACTAACTGAGCTACAGAGGACCATGTTCTACTAACTGAGCTACAGAGGACCATGTTCTACTAACTGAGCTACAGAGGACCATGTTCTACTAACTGAGCTACAGAGGACCATGCTCTACTAACTGAGCTACAGAGGACCATGCTCTACTAACTGAACTACATAGGACCATGTTCTACTAACTGAGCTACAGAGGACCATGTTCTACTAACTGAGCTACAGAGGACCATGTTCTACTAACTGAACTACAGAGGACCATGTTCTACTAACTGAGCTACAGAGGACCATGTTCTACTAACTGAACTACAGAGGACCATGCTCTACTAACTGAACTACAGAGGACCATGTTCTACTAACTGAACTACAGAGGACCATGTTCTACTAACTGAGCTACAGAGGACCATGCTCTACTAACTACAGAGGACCATGTTCTACTAACTACAGAGGACCATGTTCTACTAACTGAACTACAGAGGACCATGTTCTACTAACTGAACTACAAAGGACCATGTTCTACTAACTGAACTACAGAGGACCATGTTCTACTAACTGAACTACAGAGGACCATGTTCTACTAACTGAACTACAGAGGACCATGTTCTACTAACTGAACTACAGAGGACCATGTTCTACTAACTGAACTACAGAGGACCATGCTCTACTAACTGAACTACAGAGGACCATGTTCTACTAACTGAACTACAGAGGACCATGCTCTACTAACTGAACTACAGAGGACCATGTTCTACTAACTGAACTACAGAGGACCGTGTTCTACTAACTGAACTACAGAGGACCATGTTCTACTAACTGAGCTACAGAGGACCATGTTCTACTAACTGAGCTACAGAGGACCATGTTCTACTAACTGAACTACAGAGGACCATGTTCTACTAACTGAGCTACAGAGGACCATGTTCTACTAACTGAACTACAGAGGACCATGCTCTACTAACTGAACTACAGAGGACCATGTTCTACTAACTGAACTACAGAGGACCATGTTCTACTAACTGAGCTACAGAGGACCATGCTCTACTAACTACAGAGGACCATGTTCTACTAACTACAGAGGACCATGTTCTACTAACTGAACTACAGAGGACCATGTTCTACTAACTGAACTACAAAGGACCATGTTCTACTAACTGAACTACAGAGGACCATGTTCTACTAACTGAACTACAGAGGACCATGTTCTACTAACTGAACTACAGAGGACCATGTTCTACTAACTGAACTACAGAGGACCATGTTCTACTAACTGAACTACAGAGGACCATGCTCTACTAACTGAACTACAGAGGACCATGTTCTACTAACTGAACTACAGAGGACCATGCTCTACTAACTGAACTACAGAGGACCATGTTCTACTAACTGAACTACAGAGGACCGTGTTCTACTAACTGAACTACAGAGGACCATGTTCTACTAACTGAACTACAGAGGACCGTGTTCTACTAACTGAACTACAGAGGACCATGCTCTACTAACTAAGCTAGAGGACCAGTGTACAATACTCAGTATAACACTCACATAGTTTTCACCAAAGTTGCGATGTCCTTTTCGGTACGCCTCGATCACCATGTCAGGTGGTTTCGTCTTACTTACAGCTACCAGGCGGGGCGGCACCGCGGGCAACGTCTTGGGTGGGAGAGCAGAGGAAAAAGGAAAGCAAAAAAATATATTGTAAATAAATTATGAGTTATATGAACCCAGTCGACATCTGAGGCTCATTCAGGAAGACATATTGGGGGACAATACAGAACAGGAATGCCTCTGTCATGTAGAAAACTATATAGGGTTAGCTGTACTGGTAACGCGTAAAACATTGTGCCTTCCTAAACACAACCAAGGTATGCTGTCCAAATGCACTTATTTTATCATGCTGGCATTTCCTTACAATCAAGACGACAGGAATCTGAAAGGGTCGTCTTTGTCTGTCTACTCTGTATTATGTTTCATTGTTTGTCCAAGATGGCGTAGCAGTCAGACGTCTTTTTGTCCTCGTCTCGTCGTACACAGGCAGTTAGGAAAGCAAAGGCTATCTTTTTCAAACAGAAATTCGCATCTTATAGCACAAACTCAAAAAGGTTCTGGGACACTGTAAAGTCCTTGGAGAATAAGAGCACCTCCTCCCAGCTGCCCACTGCACTGAGGCTAGGAAACACTGTCACCACCGATAAATCTGCGACAATTGAGAATTTCAATAAGCATTTTTCTACAGCAGGCCATGCTTTCCACCTGGCTACCACTACCCGGGTTAACTGCCCGGCACCCCCCACAGCAACCTGCCCAAGCCCCCACCTTTTCTCCTTCACCCAAATCCAGATAGCTGATGTTCTGAAAGAGCTGCAAAATCTGGACCCCTACAAATCAGCCGGGCTAGACAATCTGGACCCTCTCTTTCCAAAATTATCCACCAAAATTGTTGCAACCCCTGTTACTAGCCTGTTCAACCTCTCTTTCGTATCATCTGAGATCCCCAAACATTGGAAAGCTGCCATGGTCATTCCCCTCTTCAAAAGGAGGACATACTCTAGACCCAAACTGCTACAGACCTATATCTATCCTACCCTGCCTTTCTAAGGTCTTCGAAAGCCAAGTTAACAAACAGATCACCGACCATTTCGAATCCCACCGTACCTTCTCCGCTATGAAATCTGGTTTCTGAGCTGGTCATGGGTGCACCTCAGCCACGCTCAAGGTCCTAAACAATATCATAACCGCCATCGATAAGAGACAATACTGTGCAGCTGTATTCATCGACCTGGCCAAGGCTTTCGACTTTGAGAATGCGGTGATTGACATCGGCAGACTCAAAAGCCTTGGTTTCTCAAATGACTGCCTCACCTGGTTCACCAACTACTTCTCAGACAGAGTTCAGTGAATCGGAGGGCCTGTTGTCCGGACCTCTGGCAGTCTCTATGGGGGTGCTACAGGGTTCAAATCCTCGGGCTGACTCTTTTCTCTGTATACATTAATGATGTCGCTCTTGCTGCTGGTGATTCTCTGATCCACCTCTACGCAGATGACACCATCCTGTATACTTCTGGCCTTTCTTTGGACTCTGTGTTAACTAACGTCCAGACGAGCTGCAATGCCATACAACTCTCCTTCTGCGGCCTCCAACTGCTCTTAAACACAAGTAAAACTAAATGCATGCTCTTCGACCAATTACTGCCCACACCTGCCCGCCCTGACCAGCATCATTTCAACAAAACTAAGGAGATGATTGTGGACTTCAGAAAACAGCAGAGGGAACACCCCCTATCCACATCGATGGGACAGTAGTGGAGAGGGTAGTAAGTTTCTCGGCGTACACATCACAGACAAACTGAATTGGTCCACCCACACAGACAGCATCGTGAAGAAGGCGCAGCAGCGCCTCTTCAACCTCAGGAGGCTGAAGAAATTTGGTTTGTCACCAAAAGCACTCACAAACTTCTACAGATGCACAATCGAGAGCATCCTGCCGGGCTGTATCACCGCCTGGTACGGCAACTGCTCCACCCACAACCGTAAGGCTCTCCAGAGGGTAGTGAGGTCTGCACAACGCATCACCGGGGGCAAACTACCTGCCCTCCAGGACACCTACACCACCCGATGTCACAGGAAGGCCATAAAGATCATCAAGGACAACAACCACCCGAGCCACTGCCTGTTCACCCCGCTATCACCCAGAAGGCGAGGTCAGTACAGGTGCATCAAAGCTGGGACCGAGAGACTGAAAAACAGCTTATATCTCAAGGCCATCAGACTGTTAAACAGCCACCACTAACATTGAGTGGCTGCTGCCAACACACTGACTCAACTCCAGCCACTTTAATAATGGGAATTGATGGGAATTGATGTAAAATATAGAAATAAACAGAAATAAAATATTTGGGACAGTGGAAAAGGAGAACGGACCAGTTATGTGGTTTTACTGTGTGCACAGGACCAATGGTAGTGCTCGGCATATCTTCCGGAAATGAAATTAAAGATGACATGTTTAATTGGAAAGAAAAACTATTATCAATTAATAAAAGATTGGGACTGTGGAAAGTCAGGCGACTATCTTTTAGTGGGAAGGTGTTAGTGCTGAAGGCGGACATTCTGCCTTCATTACTTCATTACTTCATTACCGTAGAGATCGGATGTACCAGCCTAGAGGCTGGTGGAAGGGATTTCCCTCATATTCCTCTCAAGCTAGATGCGTTGTTCTACTCAAACATTTGTTGTCTTTTGTCGTCTTCTGTACACAAATGTCACATTTTAATAAAATTCTGGCTGTCTGTACCGTTAAGGTTCATGGTGAAGTGGGATAATAGTAAGCCAAAAGCTGAAATTATCCCGTTACATTTTAAGAAAATAGTGGAATGGGCAAGGAAAACCCCTGTCTGCAAAGTAAAGGAAAATGTAATCAACCACAGATTGCTATACGCCAAATTAATAGAAAATTGTCGTCCTAGAGACGGATTACCAATATCGCCTTCCACCTGGATACGGACACAATTAAAAGGGTTAGACAACAGACTGAAATATTTTAATTGGCTTGTTTTACACAGACGTCTTCCGGTCCGTTCAACTTTACACGATCATAATTTGACCCTAAATAAATTGTTCGCAATCGAAACAATTCCACATGTTTTATGGGAATGTTCTTTTGCTCAATCAGTTTGGGGAATAAGTCAACAATTTTTTGAGATTTTAAAAAACATTGATTATGAAGGGGTTGCGAAACTTGAAATAAAAAAATGTGGAAAGGGTGCAATTATTAGCATTAGTGACTCTGGTGTCCCTTATCAAGACCAAACTTTGGGAGGCCAGATGTGGTGCAGTTAATGACACCCTCAAGCGGTCACCGACGGGATTGGTTCAATTTATAAAACAGGAAGTTTGGAAAAGAATACAATTTGAAATAGATAAGGGGGGCATTGCATCAGTAAAACAGAGATGGAAAGGGATTTACCCGTCATTGTAAATGTGTTTATAACCGATATATAATTGTATTACATAGGTACAATTGAAATGTAATCTAAGCATTTGTAGATATTTGATATACACTGAGGTTTATCAAGAGTGCATTTTGGCATATGTATATATTTTTATTTATATAATTGTTTGTGTTGTTTTTGGAGATTGTTTGATAGAGGCATGTTAAGCTTGAATATAGGCCAATAATACTGGTCAAGAATAACAGCACTTTTTTTTTAGGAGTTTTGATATTCGTATATGGTTACGGTACTTGTTGATACTGTTTAAGTATCCATGTTATGTACAACGTTATGCACTAAATGTGTAATTGTATTTGAATGTGAAATGAAAATAAAAATAATTTTTCAAAAAAAAAAAAAAAAAAACTACTGTTTTCGAATGGTGGTGGGATGGTCTCAATTGAACCAATCAAAACGGTCATTCCTTACGATCAGGAGTGAACGGAAGTTGATGGAAATGTTTTGCAACGTTTACAAAACATTGTTGACGTTTACATCAAAATGATAAAAGCAGCAGATCCTCTAGAATCCTCCACGCGCAAACTGGTGGCATGCAGCGCGCGCCTTTAAAGAGTTTGCATTAAAATAATCAGCACGTATCAAAACGTAATGTGAATGTTACGGTGTGCTTTCTCAATTCAAAGGTTGGTGTTTTTCCTTGCATAACTGGTCCACCGACCCTCGACACTTAAATGATAAGACCATTTCTCACGACATGACAATCTAAAGTACATACACCGGTTCTTCCCAAGATAATATTGAACTGGATTTACCTTGGGTCGACGTGCCGCGGCTTGATTTACCCTGTCTACCACCGCTTGTAACGCTTTTCCAACCTCCTCCGACATTCCTACTTTCCACATACCCTCAATCCACCGACCGTGCGTAAGCAACAGCAACGTGATCAACCTGTCAAAATAAAAGTCCTTTCTATATTATAGAACGCTTGTGTGGAGGTGAGTGGGCGACGCCTTGTTGACTATTGATAAACCATTCCGCATCAATTCAATCTAGCTGGGTGTTTGTTGAACTATGAGACCCGCACGAAACCAGAAATAAATCGACTCCGTTAGTAAATCCATTAGCTGCACCGGTCACTGGCTCCCTGCTCATAGCGGCTGAGTATCCATATAGCAATGCTGGCTCAGCTCAATGACGAGGCACGAGAGCAGTTAGCTACTTTTCGTCACTAAACTTCGGCAAAACGCAAGGAACGTTATTTTCAATGTAAAAATCTCTCGTTTTATATTTGACGAGGTTGAAGCCCTTCAGACACTTATGATCTTAGTCAGATATGACTGTAGAGCAGCGCATGGCTCAGTATCAAAATGTTAGTAATGAATTTAGTGGTAGCAGAGCTCTGTCCATACCCTAAAATAAAACACTTTCCCTACCCAGCCCTAACCCAATGTAGAATGTCGGGCTCGGTTCGAGTAAATTAGCTCTTATACCATGTCTCTGCGTGCAGTTTGAATAAAGTTATCAACTAGCGTTCGCGCAATGCCTTTTTAAACGTATATTCTGATAAACGCCTATGTATGCACACATTGTCAAGCATAATCAATCAAGTGCTTGAAACGTGTAGGGCTAAAAACAGAATTACACCAAAATAAAGAAAACAAATATCCAAGTTTATTCACAAGATTTCACAATTCCAAACATTTCCAAATTAAACATCTGTAAACGTATCCAGATAGAAAAAGGTCCATTATTCCACTTTCTTGAAGACGATTCTGCCATCCCAACTCCTCATACTCTCTCAAGGGCCTCCAACATGATGATACTGTTTCCTCTGATTACCTACAGACCCGTGAAGAAAAAAATATATATATATATATTTACTTGAAGAAAAAAAAACAAGGTATGTGATAACATTGAGAATAAAAGCACAATGTGTCTGTCCCCAGAGATAGTGTAGTTAACAACGCTGTTGGGTACTGACCACCATGCCTATGGTGTTCTGTATTCCCCCAGGGGCCATTTCCAAGCAGTCATCCATCACCAAGTTCATGAAGGGGTCAAATCCTCGCAGGACTCCTTGGACCTGCCTGCCACCGTTCAGCTTCACTGGAGGGAGAAAAACGTACAAACTGTAAGAACAGTTGAGGCAGTAAGGCAGGGCTCCCCAAACTGGCTGCCCGCGGGCGGTTTCATATACACAAGACTGTAAAAACACCAGGAAATGAGCTTGAGTGATTTTAATAAGAAATCTGTTCAAGCATAGAGAGACACGTGATTGTATACCAATGTAAGCAAGGTTTGAAAATATATATTTTTTGGGGGTCAAACATGAAGACGGCTTCTTGCAGTCTACAAATTATTTGTAATTATAAACTGGGTGGCTTGAGGTCAATGCTGATTGGCTGACAGACTTGTATACAACAGGTATGACAAAACATTTATTTTAACTGCTCTAATTATATTGTGATAGGTTTGGTTTTTGAGCTTTAATAATTATTAATCATTAGTTATAAAAGTGACATGAGGGGTACCATAATGAAGCCTGGGAGGGGCAGAGTGCAGGGAAAACACGTGGCAGCACAGATAAGGGGAGGAACCGTTTTAAGGACCAGATCACTCAACTCCCTGACAGGCGATACTGATGCAATGTTTGGCGATAACGAGGAGACTCCACCCAAGGTGGGGTACGAATACTACCATGGATGAAACCATGTCTTTGTCTAATGCAGCTGTGTTGACCCTCAGGGCAGAATAAACTTGGTTTAAAGCTTGGGAGTTTGTACTCTGAAAAATAGAACCTAACAGTTGGTTACGAGTTTATAATAGCAATAAGGAATCTCAGGGGTTTGTGGCTATATGGCCAATATACCACGGCTAAGGGCTGTATCCAGGCACTCCGAGTTGCATTGTGTCTTGCTTAAGAACAGCCCTTAGCCGTGGTATATTGGCCATATACCACACCCCTCGTGCCTTATTGCATTCCAGCCCACCTCGAACATCCGCCCAAGAAATAAAAAAGAAGAGAAATAAATACAACGGCCCGTCGGCTGAATCTAGTTGATGATCCCTGCGATAAGACAAGTTGGACCCACTTTTCATTTCAGTCCAACAAGTTCTATGGCCAAGAAAATGTCAATTGGGTTTAGGGCTGGGTGATAATACGTTACATTTGGAAAGTATTCAAGCCCCTTTACCTTTTTCACATTTTGTTATGTTATAGCCGTATTCTAAAATGGATTCAATGACCCCCCCCCCCCCTCCCCTCATGAATCTACACACAATAGGCCATAATGAAAAAGCAAAAACAGGTTTTTAGAAATGTGCCAAAAACTGAAATATCACATTTACGTAAGTATTCAGACACTTTACTCAATACTTTGTTGAAGCACCTTGGGCAGCAATTATAGCCTGAACAACTGTATTTGGAGAGTTTCTCCCAGTCTTCTCTACAGATCCTCTCAAGCTCAGTCAGCTATTTTCAGGTCTCTCCGGAGATGTTGGCTCGGGTTCAAGTCTGGGCAACTCAAGGACATTCAGAGACTTGTCCCAAAACCACTCTACCATGAAGACCTGATCGGTGGAATGCTGCAGAGATGGTTGTCCTTCTGAAAGTTTCTCCCATCTCCACAGAGGAACTCTGGAGCTCTGTCAGAGTGACCATCGGGTTCTTGGTCACCTCCCTGACCAAGGCCCTTCTCCCACAATTGCTCAGTTTGGCTGCGCGGTCAGTTCTAGGAAGAGTCTTGATGGTTCCAAACTTCTTCCATTTAAGAATGGAGGTCACTGTATTCTTGGAGACGTACAATGCTGCAGAAATGTTTTAGTACCCTTCCCCAGATCTGTGCCTCGACACAATCCTGTCTCTGAGCTCTACAAAAGAAGTACTTTGACCCCATGGCTTGGTTTTTGCTCTGTCGTGCACTGTCAACTGAGGGACCTTAGACAGGTGTGCGCCTTTCCAAATCAGGTCCAATCAATTGAATTTACCTCAGGTGGACTCCAATCAAGTAACATCAAGGATAATCAATAGAAACAGGATGCACCTGAGCTCAATTTCGAGTCTCATAGCAAAGGGTCTGAATACTTGTGTAAATAAGGCATGTTTTTTTATATATATAAATATTTGCAAGAATTTCTAAACTTATTTTTCCGCTTTGTCATTATGGGGCATTGTGTGTTTTTTGTTGTTGTTGTAAGGCTATAACGTAACAAAATGTGGAAAAGGTCAAGGTCTGAATACTTTTCCGAATGCACTATCAAATGAACATTTTAGCACGATGTTCCAAATGCATGTATCGCAAGAATCAAGTTTAAAAAATGTTTTTATGAGCGTTTGTTTCTTTCAGGTCTCGTCTCCTTTGCTCTTTCTGTGCACCGTTCCACCCAGACACCACGCCCCCGTTCCACCCAGACACCACGCCCCCGGTCCACCCGGACACCACGCCCCCGGTCCACCCGGACACCACGCCCCTAACTACAAAAGAGAAAAAGATAACCTCTTCCTCTCTGACAAGCAGTTTGAACTCGCTATTGTCAATTGAGGTTTGGTCCAAACTAAATCGGTTGATAGCCCTTCTAAATGATACCCTCATATGTCAGCCATTTTTAAAAAAAAATACAGCGCAGACACTAAAAACTTGAATTTACATGATTGTGTTCACGTCCAGTTTGTTGCACACGGTATTGCAGCTAGCAGTATCTTATCCACATGTTGTGTTAGCCGTCTAGTCTGTTTTATACATGTGCAATGAGCATTAAAAAAATTAACAATTATACAAGGAATTAGCAACTCGTTCTCATTTTGAAAAATGAGCATCATCTTATCCAGGTTGGAGCACTTGAATTCAACATCTAAACAAAATGAACAGGCCGTGTTGTTCAAACAGTTGGAGACAGACAGGAGGGTGTATTCATTCAACTGTTCTACCTTGTTAGCAATCAAATAGATCCAAGCTGGCTAGACGTTAAAATATAAAAAGATTAGCTGGCCAGTCACTAGCACGTGGGCTTGTGCTAGAGATATTGTTTATGAAAAGTGTTAATGTTCTAGAACACCTGCTATCTGAAGTTAGTCATTGTTATAGTTCTGATAAAATGCATAACAAAAAAAATGAAAGCCAGATCAGTGATGGTAAAAAGCAGGTTAAAAAGCAGGGTTCATTGTTGACATTTTGTTTTTTTTCAAACAGAAAATGCAGATCTAAAATGCTTCTTATTGTACATTTTGCTTGGCTTCAGTCAGAGTTCCCGCTAAATCATGAATGTAAACGGACACATTCCATTCCGTGCTACTTATCTTCGCTCTCATCATTGGATCACCAGACAGTTCTCTGACTGATGTGTAGGCATTTTTTTCTCCAGTACATTCCTCCGATAGCAAGTTAAAATGCAAAATTAACTTCAAGCAAAACATTAGCAAATGTAGCTAGCTACATTCTGTGATAAACATTAGAAATATGATGGCCTGAATTTTTGGCAAAAATAAATAAATAAACGTATACATTTAAATAAAATAAAAACTTGCCTTTTCATTCTAAGCAATGTTCCCTCTCATTTTTTCCAGCACTGAGCAAATTTCAGGTCTGCAGAGCGCAAACTTGAATGTGAAAACTTTGTGCGCGTTTACTTGGAACACTGAAGCTGTACCCCCTTTAAGTTACAGTTAACAGCGACAGTGGCTATTTGATCATAATGTAGACCTAACAGAGTGGCCTACCATAAGAAACAATGGAGAAAATGCATCCCATAACATTTTAACATGGAAATAGCTGTTCTATCATTCAGCCTACAGTAGCAGCCAATGTGTGGCGTTCAATGTAGGACTTACATTCCATGAGACTTTTGAAAAAAATAAAAAATAAACATGCAGGGCTTGACCTTTAACCTGTTTCTCCACTTGTCCTTCAGACAAGGTGACTGAAAATGTTGTTGTTTGATGCAAGAAACCACTTTATAAAATGCATTATTCACATAACATTATTACAGATTATCAGACAAATGGCTCCCTCTGCGTATTGGCTACATAGCTTATTCAAGCCTGTCAAAATACAACACTTCCCCTTTAAGACTGAAATAAATGCTCTTTAATAAGGCACTCACTTTTTGAAGATGTCTAGAAATGTACATGTTTTGTGCTTTTGTAAGATGCAATCACTGCTCCATTGCCGACTAGATATTATCTATAACTGGGCTAATAACTCACCACTAGCAAAGGATATGAACAAATGTGCACACGTGGCTACATACAGCTCTCGCTTTGATCTCAAAATAAGCGCATCTACTCACAAACGCTCATGGTGTAAACACAGTCCAGTTCAAAGTGAACGGCACAGATCCATATTTGGCAATGGTCTAGTTTCATACTCCAATCCATTGTGCCTACAACAAAATCTCATGCATAGTTTTTGTTGTTGTTGTTAGGCTGCATTTAAAAAGTGGCTAATATTGCACTGAATTGATCACAATAACCCACAGTAAAGTGAAACGTTGATAGTGTTAACGGAGAAAACTCTAGAAAGTTGAGGAGTTCAATCTTGTGCTTCTCTGCGCAGGATGCTATTTCTAATGCCAGGCAGCCCAGCGGAGGTTAGAGGGAAAATTGAATTGGCGGGGGAGGCGCGCAGCTTAGAGGGAACATTGAATTGGCAGGAGACATTGATTGTAAGCCAATTTCCTCCTGTATAGCTGCTAGGCAAAAACAGAGATGCACTTCTGTTGTAATCTGATGAAAATACTCTTCTCAATGTGTTGCACTAGTGTTGTTTAGAAAAACTATATAGTTGCTCGCCCCTTAACACTCAATTGTTAAATTTTTAAATAACACTATTGACTTTATGTAAAATGCAGGCGAATTTCGTTAAAATATATATTTAAAGGCCTGCATTTTGAAAATGGTAGATTTCTGAAAGTTAATGCAACCCCCGTAAACAAGTGGGTCTTATCTTATGGTTGTAGAAGGCTTACATTTAACCTAGGTATAATTCTACAAGCCCTGAATTCATTAGATTATTCCTGATTGTTTGACCTTTATTCTCTATATAAGCTTTGTTGCACAATTTTTTTTATTTTTTATGTAGATACAATAAATATACAAAAGTATGTGGACACACCTTCAAAATTAGTGGACTTGGCTATTTCAGCAACGCCCGTTGCTGACAGGTGTATAAAATCGAGCACACCGCCACGCAATCTCCATAGACAAACATTGGCAGTAGAGAATGGCCCGTACCGAAGAGCTCAGCGACTTTCAACGTGGCACCTTCATAGGATGCCACCTTCCCAAAGAGTAAGTTAGTGAGATTTCTGCCCTGCTAGAGCTGCTCCGGTCAACTGTAAGTGCTGTTATTGTGAAGTGGAAACGTTTATTTAACAAGGCAAGTCAGTTAAGAGCAAATTTTTATTTACCATGACAGCCTACCTAGGCCAAACCCTAACCTGGACGACGTTGGGCCAGTTGTGCACCGCCCTATGGGACTCCCAATCACAGCCAGTTGTGATACAGCCTGGAATTGAACCAGGGTCAGTAGTGACGCCTCTAGCACTGAGATGCAGTGCCTTAAACCGCTGCGCCACTCGGGAGCAACAAAGGCACGTTTAGGAGCAACAACGGCCCAGCCGTGAAGCGCTAGGCCACATAGAACGGACCACTGAAGCGCGTAAAAATCATATGTCCACAGTTGCAACACTCACTACAAAGTTCCAAACCGCCTCTAGAAGTAAAGTCGGCACAAACTGTTCGACGGGAGCTTAATGAAATGGGTTTCCGTGGCAGAGCAGCCGCACACAACCCTGAGATCACCATGCGCAATGCCAAGCGTCGGCTGGAATGGTGTAAAGGTCACCGCCATTGGACTCTGGAGCAGTGGAAACACGTTCCCTGGAGCGATGACAGAATAATCTGGGTTTGGCGGATGCCAGAAGAACGCTACCTGCCCCAATGCACAGTACCAACTGTAAAGTTTGGTGGAGGCGGTATAATGGTCTGGGATGTTTTTCATGGTTTGGGCTAGGCCCCTTAGTAGGGCGACAGGTAGCCTAGTGGTAGCCTAGAGCCTAGGTATCCTAGAGCGTCGGGCCAGTAACCGAAAGGTTGCAAGATCGAATCCCCGAGCTGACAAGGTAAAAATCTGTCGTTCTGCCCCTGAATGAGGCAGTTAACCCACTGTTCCTAGGCCGCCATTGAAAATAAGAATTTGTTCTTAACTGACTTGCCTAGTTAAATAAAGGTTAAATAAAATTAAAATAAAGTTAGTTCCAAGGAAGTGAAATCATAACGCTGCAGCATACATTCTAGGCAATTCTGTGCTTCAGTGGTCACTGTTTGGGGTTGGTGCCCCTTTCCCGTTTCTGCATGACAATGCCCCTGTGCACAATGCGAGGAAATAGTTTGTCAAGATGAGTGTGGACGAACTTCACTGGCCTGAACAGTCCTCTTACATCAGCCCCATCTAACAACTTTGAGATGATTTAGAACACCTATTATTGCCCAACATCAGTTCCCGACCTCCCCAATGCTCGTGTCTGAATGGAAGAACGTCCCCGCAGCAATGTTCCAACATTTAGTAGATGATTGGAGCCTGTTGTAGCAACAAAAGGGGCACCAACTCTTTATTAATGCCTGTGATGTTGGAATGAGATGTTCGACAAGCAGGTGTCCACATAGTGTGTATTGTGAGCTGCCCATAATCTACATATGATTTTAAGGCTATTTGGCCCAGCCCTAATTGGATTTGTCAACATTAGTCTCAACTCTGCAAGCAAAGAGATGAGGTTTGTCCGTTCAACTCAGCAGAACCATAAACACTCAGAATCGGTACTCACATGAAAGCTTCTTGTCCATGAATCTGAAATAGAAAAAAAAAATTATTAGTTGCTAATAGAGATCGCAACGCCCACGATTGTATGGCTATACCAGAGACGGTTTGGCTCTGGTCCGTGGCTCTGATTTTCACTAGAAGCTGGACAATAACTAGATTTTCGCTAAAGCATCAAAGGTTTTTAAAATAAAACATTTTTACACAATAGATCCATATAGCACGTTGGGAACGATGAAAACGGAAATGCCATTAATTTTCAATAAAGAAAGCGAAGTGGGCTGGAGAACCTTTGAGAAAAAATGGAATAAACTAAACATTATTCAAATACTCCGCGACATCGGGTCGTGATTGACCAATCAAAGCTCACAATGGCTTCCAAGACCCAACTAGATTGGCTGTTGATACCGAAAGTTGGCATTCTTGCTCCAACAACAGTGCGAAACTAAATGTGGCTATCAGTATAACTTAGTGGATCATACAGAAATTCTCCATTCTAACATTTTAATCCGACAAGAGCGCAGAGGCAACTCGTTGTCGTTGAGCCGTTCATAATGCTGACACTTAATGATATTCGTACATCAATTAAATGTCAATTAATGCATGGTTTAGTTATCTAACCGTTTCATTCAATAACTAACGTTAGCTAGCCATTTTACTAGCCACAACAGTGTTAACTAGTTGCCGACTACCGGTAGCTTTGTGCTAGCGCGTAGCTACCTATGTTAGCTTGCTAGCCAAATTATCTCAAATAAACAACGAAATATTAGAAATTACACTGGATCGAAAACCAACTATGAATATGTATTTTTTGTTGGTTTTAATAACTCACTTTTTCAACTCTGGTGGGTGTGCTTTACTCATGTTTCTTCTTTTTGTTGAGGGCCTTCAGCTCGTGAGACTTCCTTTTGTGAAAAAAAGGAGAAAGCATGCGCAACGACCGGAACCGGAAAACGTATTCTTCTTCTACGATATAATGGCGTTCCGCAAACTAACGTTTAAGGTGCATGCCGTCACCTACTGTGCTGGAGTGTGTGGTCAATTGCGGTTTACAACATTAGTTCCACATTTCTAAATCCTCCTACCTAACTCTGTATTTCAAATAATCTCATGCAAACTTCCTCTAACATAAGCGAGCACGTCGCTGCTCTACTGTATGGGAGTAGATCATTGAGGAGCTCTCTCTTTATATAAATTGCAGAACTACCTTGACAGAAAAGTTGTTTGAAATGTGTGCCTATTTAATTTGCCACATAACATTTCTCACTCTCTATAAATCTGAATTATTTATTGATTGAGGGTAGTTTCACGATCTGCAATCAGTGTAAAAACGTGCCACGTAAATCAACAAATCACATTTTACAATGCAGGGCAGTGAGACATGTGAACTCTTCAAGCCCAAGATCCTTTCTTATGTTGTAATGGATATTGTGTATATATAGACAGTATTGTGTCAATTTAATAATATAGCAATGTTGTTGTTTTCTGTAACAAGATTAATGGAGTCAACACAAAACATCATGGGAGAATACTTTTAATGAGGTATTTTCTAAGACAAGGTTGCTAACTCGGGACACAAAAGGCACTTTCCAGAAGTAGAAACTTAAAAACCTTTTTTTCCCCCCCAAATAAAACATGACTTTCTTTTAAAAAAGGTAGACTCAGCGATATGACGTAGACGCAGAAAGTAAAACAGCATAGTGGGTCTATTTCCACAACAACTAAGAGAGTGTTGAAGCTCAAGGTCTCCCTTTAAGCCTTAATTTTCTTCTGTTTTTGGGTTTACTAAACTGCAGAAAATAAATGGATAACCTGGTAAACTCATTTCTAACCAACAAGTAGCAGCAAGGTTGCAATCACTGCTTGTTTTGCATATCCATGTTATATTACATCACAGTCTTAACTGGCTCCACGAGTATGCATCTCACACAGACAGACGGACAGAGATAAATAATTAGTAAATTAATGCTAAATCAGTGTCACACAAGTCCAATGTCATCAAGAGTTTTAAAAAAAAATGTAAAAAAAGGTTTCCTGTACCAAATAAAAAAAAATCTAAAAGTTCAATGTTTTTCCACCGCATTTTCAACTCTTACCAATAGTTTTGTCACAAAATGGTAGTAGGTACAAGACGCACCGGTTTGTGTCAAGAACTGTAACGCTGCAGGGTTTTTCACGCTCAACAGTTTCCCCGTGTGTATCAAGAATGGTCCACCACCCAAAAGGACATTCAGCCAACTTGACACAACTGTGGGAAGCATTGGAGTCAACATGGGCCAGCATCCCTGTGGAACACTTTCAACACCTTGTAGAGTCCATGGCCTGACGAATTGAGACTGTTCTGAGGGCAAAAGGAGAGGGGGGGGGGGCATCTCAATATCAGGAAGGAGTTCATAGTGTTTGTTATACTCCGTGTATCTTTCCACACTGTGAGGTTGGAATAATACTGTGAAATTCTGAAAATTATGATAATGCCCTTTTAGTGTAAGAGCTGTTTGGAAAGACCGCCTGAAATGTCTGTTTTTGGTGTCATGGAGTAAATTTGTGTGGGGTAAATTAATTAATAGCCAATAAGAAAGAGTTCCAAACCTCAATCCCAATAACAGCTTTCAGTTTTCCCCTCCCCACTCAGACCACTTCCAGACAAGTCCTAGCTAAATTCTTGCTTGAGAAATTGCTCTTTGCTAAGAAGCTATTTTGGTTCCATTTTGACCATTTGAATTGAAATCAAATAACACAGTGAGGTATTGTTAACCAGAGATTTTTAAAAACTGCTGCAGCAACAAAACTAAATGAGTTATTGCGTATATTCATTTAATTTAAACCATATTGACAAATGGATGGTTGGATCCGATCCAACATTTGTAAAGGAATATAAAAGGTCTAAATGAAGAGGATTTAGGATCAAGAGGATTTAGGCCTAGTAAGACTGTTTCTGTACTGCTTTCACAGCGTACCACTGTTGGTCAGTCACAAAATTAATGGTATCAAGACAGCGCACACACACAAAAAAAAAAATGTTTTGTTGCAACTTGAATCGCGTGTTGATATGAATTACATTCAAACAGCTATTCTGGTGAGTGGTCTAAACATATTTTTAAATGTACATGAACACAATATTCTCTTGGGGAACTCAGTACAGCTTGTTAAAAAAACAAAAAAGGAAGAGTAACATCATCTCACATTTTGCTGTCAGGGTCATAAATTGCTCCCTTCCTCATCGCCACTGTCAACGAGGTGATCTTGGCAATGTTGTAAGAAAGTGTCCAGTGTTACAAAAGCCTTCAAGCAGGGAACACAATGGTAGGCCCTCCGAAGCTTGGCCCCAGGCTTCTTAGAGATACCTATGCCCTGGCTGCACACGCTGCAGTGTCTCATAATCCCTGTAGGCTGATGCAGCTCCTCATGCTCCTTCAGAGCAGACTGCAAAGAAAACACCTCAGCACAAGACGGGCAAGGAAACTCTCCCTCTTCTTCTGGAATTTTCTTTGGTCTCCCTCTGCTAGCCTTGACCAATGTTCCTCCCACCTTCCGTGATATGTTGCCTTTAGGCTTTTTTGGCGTCTTCTCAGCTAACTTGGTCTCCTTGGCTGCTTTCCCAACCTGCTGAACATGGCTTGGTGGTTCTCGACTATGATTCTTGACGTGTGCTTTAAGTGACAAATGGTGCAAGAACACTTTACCACAAACGTCACATGAGTAAGTCTCTCTTTTCCTCCGCTTGCTAATCAGTGGCCTTGGATCTCTTCTGATATCCTTCTCTCTGCTGTGGGACTCTTGTCTGTGCAAGTACAGCTTGGCAGTGCTTAGGAAGACCCTGTCACAGGAACGACAGGAGAGGAGCTGGCTCTTTCTGCCTCTTCTTTTTGGTTGGGGTGGCCCAGCCATCTGCTTCGATAATCTATGAACCCCATTTGTGCATCCTCCTTTTAGTAGAGGACACTTGGAGATGATCCACTCCTTCCGATGGGTGGATCGCTGATGGCATGCAAGGCCAGCCCCTGAGCGAAACCTCTTGGCGCAAAGTGGGCATTGACTTGGCCTGTCAGGATCTGGGGCACTAGTGGCATCAGTTGGGGGAGAGTCAGGGGGAGAGGAGTCCAAGATGGCAGATTCAGGCGAGGGAGAGTCCGCGGGAGGGCTGACAACTTTTGCAGTTCGCGTGGCAGATTTACTACAGCCAGCCTGCTGATGGCGAAGCAGAGATTGCTTTTGGCTAAAGCTTTTACCACACGGAGCACAGGCATATGACCTGCTATCATGATGGTGGGACTGGTGATAAAGGGACTTATCCCGGACACTCTGAGAGTCTGAGGTTGAAGCCTTGCACGCACTGCATGGAGCACCTAGCTGGGTTTTACCACAACAGACCTGACAAGGAGCAGCATCACGAATGCACTTGTGCAACTGCAAAGAGGATAGGAGAGAGAACTCTTTGCCACAGGAAAGGCAGCAATGACACTTACGTAAGGCATGCTCTCCCTGCTGGTGGTGCAATAACTCAGCCATGTCAGAGAATCCCTGGCTGCACTGTGCGCACACACACGGGCACACATCAGGCAGTAGTTGGTTTTGGCTTTGACTATCTTGCTTTTGTGCAACAAGTTTTGCCAGCTTTGCTAGAGTGTCTGAGGCAGGCTTAGACCGAGCAAACGACTCCTGAACTCTTGTAGTGTTCCAACTGCAGGGAACTGCATCCATCTTCAACCAAGGCACCTATTTGGGAGGTACAGAGGACAGTCTATTAGACATGTTCATCATCCTGATAAGGGAAAACTTAGCTATAGCCTACAAAACATTTCCCTGGTCTCTCTTTTTATAGCACTAATGGTTGGCTGCAGAGACAGGCTGTATATCCGTCACCCTCTCTGTAGCTCAGCTGCTATTGCAACAGGATAGTTGGTTCAAATCGCGGGACCGCCCATACGTAAAATCTATGCACGCGTGACTAAATGGTTCTGGATAAAAGCGTTTGCTAAATGGTATATTCCCCCTTGACGCGTAGCTACCAATGATAGTCCATGAGGCAGACCCCCAAATTTGGGCCGTCAGACTTGGACCGATGTTGTCTCATAGGGATTTTTTTCCCAAGGTTTATGTCCCTTAGTTGGAAAATGCGTGTGCAATCATTCTTTCTTTCTTTCATCCCTCCATCCACTTATATTTTCCCCATATGACAAACAATGTCATTATATGAAATATGGCTGCCAAATAACTCAATGGGGTCTTATTGGCTTTCACATGGCGATACCTGTATGAAATATAAATGTAGTTAGCACAGAAATATCTTAAAATGTTCATAGCGACCACAAAACACAACCACATGAGCCAGATTTGTATTTTTAAAAATGTAACTAGGCAAGTCAGTTAAGAACAAATTCTCATTTACAATGACAGCCTACCCCGGCCAAACCCTAACGATGCTGTGCAAATTGTGCGACGCCCTATGGGACTCCCAATCACGGCCGGTTGTGATACAGCCTGGTATCGAACCAGGGTTTGTAGTGATGCCACTGAGATGCAGTGCCTTGGACCGCTGCACCACTCGGGAGCCCCACACAGTGGGGAGAACAAGTATTTGAAACCTGCAAAATCAGCAGTGTATTCCTACTTACAAATCATGTAGAGGTCTGTAATTTTTTATCATAGGTACACTTCAACTGTGAGAGATGGAATCTAAAACAAAAATCCAGAAAATCACATTGTATGATTTTTAAGTAATTAATTTGCATTTTATTGCATGACATAAGTATTTGATCACCTACCAACCAGTAAGGATTCTGTCTCTCACAGACCTGTTAGTTTTTCTTTAAGAAGCCTTCCTGTTCTCCACTCATTACCTGTATTAACTGCACCTGTTTGAACTCGTTACCTGTATAAAAGACACCTGTCCACACACTCAATTTTTTTTATTTTTATTTCACCTTTATTTAACCAGGTAGGCAAGTTGAGAACAAGTTCTCATTTACAATTGCGACCTGAAATTGCGACATCAAACAGACTCCAACCTCTCCACAAGGGCCAAGACCAGAGAGCTGTGTAAGGACATCAGGGATAAAATTGTAGACCTGCACAAGGCTGGGATGGGCTACAGGACAATAGGCAAGCAGCTTGGTGAGAAGGCAACAACTGTTGGCGCAATTATTAGAAAATGGAAGAAGTTCAAGATGACGGTCAATCACCCTCGGTCTGGGGCGCCATGCAAGCTCTCACCTCGTGGGGCATCAATGATCATGAGGAAGGTGAGGGATCAGCCCAGAACTACACGGCAGGACCTGGTCAATGACCTGAAGAGAGCTGGGCCCACAGTCTCAAAGAAAACCATTAGTAACACACTACGCCGTCATGGATTAAAATCCTGCAGCGCACGCAAGGTCCCCCTGCTCAAGCCAGCGCATGTCCAGGCCCGTCTGAAGTTTGCCAATGACCATCTGGATGATCCAGAGGAGGAATGGGAGAAGGTCATGTGGTCCGAGACAAAAATAGAGCTTTTTAGTCTAAACTCCACTCGCTGTGTTTGGAGGAAGAAGAAGGATGAGTACAACCCCAAGAATGCCATCCCAACCGTGAAGCATGGAGGTGGAAACATCATTCTTTGGGGATGCTTTTCTGTAAAGGGGACAGGACGACTGCACCGTATTGAGGGGGGATGGATGGGGCCATGTATCACAAGATCTTGGCCAACAACCGCCTTCCCTCAGTAAGAGCATTGAAGATGGGTTGTGGCTGGGTCTTCCAGCATGACAACGACCCAAAACACACAGCCAGGGCAACTAAGGAGTGGCTCCGTAAGAAGCATCTCAAGGTCCTGGAGTGGTCTAGCCAATCTCCAGACCTAAACCCAATAGAACATCTTTGGAGAGAGCTGAAAGTCCATATTGCACAGCGACAGCCCCGAAACCTGAAGGACCTGGAGAAGGTCTGTATGGAGGAGTGGGCTAAAATCCCTGCTGCAGTGTGTGCAAACCTGGTCAAGAACTACATGAAACGTATAATCTCTGTAATTGCAAACAAAGGTTTCTGTACTAAATATTAAGTTCTGCTTTTCTGATGTATCAAATATTTGTCATGCAATAAAATGCAAATTAATTACTTAAATCATACAATGTGATTTTCTGGATTTGTTTTAGATTCCGTCTCTCACAGTTGAAGTGTACCTATGATACATTCTAGACCTCTACATGCTTTGTAAGTAGGAAAAACCTGCAAAATTGGCAGTGTCTCATACTTGTTCTCCCCACTGTGTGTATATATGGATGTTAAATTATTCACAGAATTCTGGTAAGAATGTGCCCAAAACAGGACTAGAACCTTGCTGCTTACATTACAATGTAAAGAATCCACAGTAATGCCAATAGGTTTTCATGGGATTGTAAGAGCAGCAAACCATTACACATGGTTAGTCTAAATGACAATGTGTTCTTACTATGAGGCCATAGCAGATTGGTCTGTTACCACAATACTAAAAGTAATGTAATTGGCCTCAACAGGCCCAACATTGGATTTTACTACTTTACATTGCAATGGAATGGTTTATATTCCTCAAAATTCGGAATAATTTGACAACTTTACATAATCTGGCTCATGTGGTTGTGTATTCTACATCACGATATGAACATTAAGATATTTCTGTGCATACTATTATATTTCATACAGGTATCGCCATGTGAAATGATCCAATAAGACCCAATTGAGTTGTTTGGCAGCCATATTGGGAAAAGGATTCTGTGGGATTAAGGGGAAGTTAATGGGTGAATTCGTGATGGCCCGATATGTACAAATCCTTTTTTAAAACCCTGTTCTAGCCGTGTGGGCAATTTGGTGCCTCTGTCACAAGTTGAAATTCAAAAATATAGCTGCCCCATTACATGGAATTCTATGGCTAAGCATCCACCATTTTAAATGTCACAATATATAATTTCAGAAGTTAGAACCACTTGTCAAACAAAAGTTTAAAATGAATCAGGGTTTCTGTGTCTAAAGCCATTTTTATACAGGTAATGCTGACATGTACCCTAGAGATCAAAGGTTACATTTCTGTTGACCTGAACATTCTGGAAATGTGTATCTAAGCTTTCCACTGAGATATGATTCAAGGGTATAAGTGAGCAATAACTTGTTGTATAGCTACTGACATAAGGTAAAAATTGAATCCCAGCAGCCACTGCAAATGTGGCTAGCTGGGTGGTAGCCCAATGATAGACTAAAGGAGCCTAACATTACTCCTTATAGTGTAAGACCATTACATGTTTTGTTATAAAGGCAAATTTACTCAATGCCAAAACAGCCAAATACTTCATCTAAATGTGAATTGATTGTCAATTGCGGTACGGCTCTAGAAACATAATCCCTCTACTTTCATATCCTATCAAAATAATTTCACAAACGCAAAATACACACTACTTGTACACTGTTTTAACACCGTTGCAGCCGACAGTATTTGTCAGTAACACATTCGTGAAGAACATATTCTGATAACACACAGGTGTTCGGAGACGCAGGTAGTTACAATTAGCCCAGGTAGTCCACTATCTTCAGTCCGTTTTCTATAAACAAGTGCTATATAACATGGAAATATAACCCGTTTCGGAATCCTATAAAAATGGTGTTATCAATTTAACCTTTAGTTGTTTAAAAAAAAAAGATTTCTCCCTCCTTTAATGTTCAGACCGAGCGTCGGGGCTCTTAACAAAACGCCTTCGTCCAATGACTTCTGTGTGATGTAATGCTAGGTGAGTGTAGGCATTTCCCCATTTCTAAACGACTGAAAAGCTTTACCGCCTGTATAGCAACAACAACAAAAACAGGCTACGTGCAGTGATAACCTGGTAATAAAGCAAATCGAATGAAACATTATGCAGGAAATCGCTATTGCTACTAGCGTTAACTAGGCTATTAACCTCAACTCCACGATTTAGGATGTCACAAATTTACGTTTGTACACACACACACACACACACACACATGTATTGCTATTCGTAATTGCGGGCTGATCTTTGGGTGCTCAAATCAGTAGTTAAAAAAAAAAAAAAAAAAACATTTAGTGAGGTCCACAATAATGTTACTGTTAGCCATCGAAATTGTGGAGTTTAGTCGGCTAACTAGCTAGCTAAAACAAGGCAGAATGTTAAAACATGCAACGCAATTAGCCTACCTTTTTTGGTCAAACAAATCTGAATATTGGCAACATATCAGTTTCCAACAAGTTTAATGGAAGTCATTTATTTTATTTTTTAAAGATAAATACTTGGATACCAAAACGTTGTTTTCATTTCCGTGCAGCACCGTAGCCATGTGTTCCAAAGTGAAGCCAAGTTGTTTGTGTACTTTTGAGCTTTGGTAGGACTACAAAACTTTGCATTCTGGTACTTTCTTTTCAACCAATGAGGCATTCAAGAACACAAATGGCTTCAGGAAAGTTGGTAATAATGGTAGAGTTGAACCCCATGGTTTATGATTAGAGAACGAAGTGCACAGTAAAATATTAAAATATTAGATTTATCCAGAGAGTATATAAAAACACCAGATTTAGTATGTACATTCAAAGTGTTGCAAAGTGTAAATGATCAGATTTAGCATGGCAATTCAAATGAACTCTGCTCTGTATGTGGAAATCAATGTGGGCATTTAATGCAAAAAATCTGCTCACTTACCTCCATCCATCTGAGTTTATCACATGTATTTCAATGAGGTGAGGTATGCATCCTCTCCCACGACCCCTCTTATGCACAACACCACGACTCAAGTCAAAACAAAGGGTAACAATCGTTTAATATAAACAAAACATTTATATACAGCAGATTACTGTAATATTTCCTCCATTTAAGGCTAAAACCAGTATTGACTACAGAAGCATTGAACTGAATGAAAACATTATTGGCCAAATAGTTTGGCATTGAAGATAAGAAAATGAAAACTGAATGACTACAGATGAATTTTAGACAATGAATTCAGGTTACGTTACTGTACATCTTGTTTTTAAAACCTAAATGCAGTGAAACCTTTGAATGACCCTAAAACAACATGGGACATGGATTGAATAATACAAATGTAGAATGAATTCAATTTAAATAATAAAGTCATACATTTTTGGGAGCAAATAAACACATGAGGACAGAGCATGGTTTACTTTTAAGGCTGAAAGGTAAATACACAAAGTAATCATTATATATTTGAAAATGCCAACAACGAACATGAGTCTGAATTTGTTCTACAAAAAACCCTGAATTGAGAAGACATGGTAAAACGTCCACTGGGAACAATGCAGAAATCAAAAGTAGAATGATTAAATTAGATGATTTAAATTGCAGAAAAATCCTAATTGAACTACATGGTGATCTTGAAAACCAAAATGAGAATAATACTGGTTTGGAAGTTATGGCACTTCTGTTTCCTCAGTATCATGAAGTTAATTCATATCATTACAGGTCTAATACCACCAAGGTCACTGTCCTAGTAGTGATGATTAAAAAACAGAATTTCAGTTAAAACATGTTTTTTTTTTTTAGGTTGTCATAGGGTCATTAAAACCTGACAAAACAAAATTTACTCCATATTGTTCAATGTCATATCCACATGTCAATTTCACAAACTTGAACCTCAATGCCAATACAAGAATGATAAAATCTAAATAATGATTGTCAAACCTTTCGTACCATTAGCAGAGAAATGGTTATGAAGTTTGGTGAAATAATAATATAAATATTCACATTCCATTGTTTAAATGTAATTACTCTTCCTGCTTTACGTCCCCTAAGTGAGGTCACAGCAGGTGAGCTACTACATAACCCCAATATTTACATTGAAGCACAAATGCTGTACAAACAAAACAGGGCAAATGAGAACATTTCAGTTTTCTATGCTAGTCAAAGTGCATTACAAATGCTTATAACAAAGGCATCATTACAGACTTGAAACACAGCTGTGTTGATATCACAGTTTCCAACAGATCAAGTAACTGTGTAGGGGACTCGGGAGGGCTACTAAAAGTTGCCTTTGAATAACAACATCAGCATTAGCAGACAACCCTCAGAGGCAAGTCAAAACACATTCATTTACTGAAAAACAAATCTTAACATTTGAATTCTTAATAGACACAATTTTCACTTCTATATTATTAAAGTTTACGGACAAGTGTTTAAGTTAAACATACTAAATAAGAGTAGATGCTGTTGCAAACAACAGACAGGGAAGTAAATTTTTCTCTCCTTTCTGAAGAGCTTTCCTGGATGGTCGTTACATCGTGTTGCAGATTGTTGATTTAGATTGCACTGGTTGCTTTGTATATATATTCAGAAAGAGGAAATAAACAAGCAAAATCTCCAGCGCATGTTATGGACACCGCAAACATACAAAATATACATTTGGTTAAGTGTCAGACACTCTTAAATGTACTTTACTTGAAGGTCTCATCAGTTTCAAATGACAACTTCATTTTGAAACAATTTAGCAACTTTCATATGTGCCACAGTTTCAAATAATCCAAAAAAGAAAGTGTGACTAATCTGAATGTGAAAAATTAAGCCTGAGAATTACAAAGCAAAATAGCTAGTAATCAGTTGAGATAAACATAACCTAAGATACAGATGAACTGAAAATGTAGCTCAATGTGTTAAAAATAATACACCATCTAAAAACACACGGTCCCCGTTCTCACCCTATTCACATTGAGGCCTTGTGATTCAATATGGCACCACTATAGATAGTTTTATCCACTTCATATATATAAACTGTATTCTAGTCTAGGCCTATTTAACTGTAGATAAGCCCTGAAATAAAGTAGTACCTTTTCCTGGTCTACAGAGCGGCTATTAGTAACAGCTGTGACACCTCATTGTATCACGTTGTACTACACTGGACCATTTGTTCAGTAGATATTCAGACTGGCCTTTTACTGGACTCAACATAGCCATGAAGGGAACAAGTGGTGGACAAAGTGGTCAAATATGCGGACTAGCTTTACCACAAAACTCTGTTAGATAAAAATCGAAATAACTCAAAATATATTCTCTCTGAAACTTGAACGATGATCACTTAAACATTCATCATCCATTCAGAGTTCTTTCAAGTATATGTTAAAACTTCTGAGACAACCAATACTGATTAATGCCAGTATGAATTTGAATTTAAAAGACCATAAACCGATGGCCAAGTATTTATCCCCTCTGGATTAAAATATCATTCATTTATGCAGTATAGTATAGAGTTGCAATACCAGAACAGTATAGAGTTGCAATACCAGAACAGCATAGAGCTCCAATACCAGAACAGCATAGAGCTCAATACCATAACAGTATAGAGTTCAATACCAGAACAGCATAGAGCTGCAATACCAGAACAGCATAGAGCTGCAATACCAGAACAGCATAGAGCTCCAATACCAGAACAGCATAGAGCTGCAATACCAGAACAGCATAGAGCTCCAATACCAGAACAGCATAGAGCTGCAATACCAGAACAGCATAGAGCTCCAATACCAGAACAGCATAGAGCTGCAATACCAGAACAGCATAGAGCTCCAATACCAGAAAAGTATAGAGTTCAATACCAGAACAGTATAGAGTTCAATACCAGAACAGTATAGAGTTCAATACCAGAACAGTATAGAGTTCAATACCAGAACAGTATAGAGTTCAATACCAGAACAGCATAGAGCATAGAGCTGCAATACCAGAACAGCATAGAGCTGCAATACCAGAACAGTATAGAGTTCAATACCAGAACAGTATAGAGTTCAATACCAGAACAGCATAGAGCTGCAATACCAGAACAGCATAGAGCTTCAATACCAGAACAGTATAGAGTTCAATACCAGAAAAGTATAGAGTTCAATACCAGAACAGCATAGAGCTGCAATACCAGAACAGCATAGATCTCAATACCATAACAGTATAGAGTTCAATACCAGAACAGCATAGAGCTGCAATACCAGAACAGCATAGAGCTCCAATACCAGAACAGCGTAGAGTTCCAATACCAGAACAGTATAGAGTTCCAATACCAGAACAGTATAGAGTTCTAATACCAGAACAGTATAGAGTTCCAATACCAGAACAGTATAGAGTTCCAATACCAGAACAGCGTAGAGTTCCAATACCAGAACAGTGTAGAGTTCTAATACCAGAACAGTGTAGAGTTCCAATACCAGAACAGTATAGAGTTCCAATACCAGAACAGTATAGAGTTCCAATACCAGAACAGTGTAGAGTTCCAATACCAGAACAGTGTAGAGTTCCAATTCCAGGACAGCGTAGAGTTCCCATACCAGAACAGCGTAGAGTTCCAATACCAGAACACTATAGAGTTCCAATACCAGAACAGTGTAGAGTTCTAATACCAGAACAGTATAGAGTTCTAATTCCAGAACAGCGTAGAGTTCCAATACCAGAACAGTATAGAGTTCTAATACCAGAACAGTGTAGAGTTCCAATTCCAGAACAGTATAGAGTTCTAATTCCAGGACAGCGTAGAGTTCCAATACCAGAACACTATAGAGTTCCAATACCAGAACAGTGTAGAGTTCCAATTCCAGGACAGCGTAGAGTTCCCATACCAGAACAGCGTAGAGTTCCAATACCAGAACACAATAGAGTTCCAATACCAGAACAGTGTAGAGTTCTAATACCAGAACAGTATAGAGTTCTAATTCCAGAACACTATAGAGTTCCAATACCAGAACAGTATAGAGTTCCAATACCAGAACACTATAGAGTTCCAATACCAGAACAGTATAGAGTTCTAATACCAGAACAGTGTAGAGTTCCAATTCCAGAACAGTATAGAGTTCCCATACCAGAACAGCATAGAGCGTCAATACCAGAACTCACATAAGGTTATGGTTAATAGGAGTAAGGTTGAAGGGACAGGGGGATACCTAGTCAGTTGAGGATTAGCTGTGTTGTATGTCCAGAACCTACTACTCTACCGCATGAATTGTAACAGACTACTACTGACATGTCTAAGCCAGTGGCTCAGAGATAATACGCTGCAGTGTCAGTGGAATGTAACTTGCCAACAAAAGTCTTAACAAACAGAGAGAACCTGCAAGAAAACTATAGTAGAAATAGGGTTTGAGGGTTCCTATTTTGAGCTAACGATTCTGTACCTGTGTGCAAGCTATATGTCGGCCAGTCATATCAAAGAGAGGAAGGAAACCGTACATTCCTCCTAACAGTATATCAGAATCTGTTTTACACCATTGCATAGAAGCCTATCTCCTGTAGTGATTGGGCGCGTCAGCGAACATGTACTTGAGTCTGTACGCTTCAGCCAGGAGAAGGCCCACTTCCTCATTCCCCCAGTGGATTGTGGGAAGGTTCTGGAGTAACATGAGAAGACCCTGGAAAGCCAAAGACACATTTGATGACATTAATACCATGTTTGGAACCGGGTGGGTGGAAGTGTGCAAATAAACTCTGGTGGGCCTGAGTCACAATCTGCAAGTGTCATGAACACCGAAATATGCAGATCTGTTTTTAATGAGAGCTTTTCACTGGAGGGGTCAGGTCATACCAAAAACAAATGACACATTTTCAAATAGAAAGTACTTGAGTATTGTTCACTCAAACAAATCTCAAGAAAGGATAGAATTAATGGTACCTGAAAATCGACCATGGAGAGGATCTCTTTGCGCCACTCGATCAGGAAAGCAGCACAGACGTAGAGGTGGAAGTGGGAGAAGCCCTCTTGTTCAGCCTGCAGGGATACACGACCGGTCAGCATGTGTAGAACACGTACAGATCAGCTCTGTAAATCACTCAGACATTCAAAACTAAACACAAAGGTTTCAATGCACATATCTATCTGTGTCCAGGGAGTTTTTCCTAACCACCGTGCTTCTACACCTGCATTGCTTGCTGTTTGGGGGTTTTAGGCTGGGTTTCTGTACAGCACTTTGAGATATCAGCTGATGTACGAAGGGCTATATAAATAAAAAATAAAAAATAAAATAAATACATTTGATTTGATTTTGTGTGTGTGTGTGTGTGTCACCTGATAGGTGTCCCAGAGGCGTATGGTGCAGCGTAGAGGTAGCTCTCTCATCAGCAGGTTGTTCATCCAACGAAAAGCAAACTGCAGGTATTCCACCTCATACCTCTTAAAGTAGTTGTGTATGTCCTCTGAGAGAGAAAAGGGACACAGTCACACAGCGAGTAGAGAAAACACAGAGAGGATGAAAACTGACCCTGAGGCCATCTGAAAATGATGGGAGTCTGGAGATCTACTTTCAGATTAATTAAAAGGTAAGATCTCACCTCAGATACGCGGTAACAACATGAGGAGATCATATCTCACCATCGATTCTGCTGACCAATTCTTCCAAAGCTTTCACATTGTTCTGAATCCCTGGCTGAGCAAAGGTGTAGTTGTCCTGCACAGATTAAACAACAGTATCAACAACACGTCACCAGGAGGATTTTATTTGTGATTGTGAAGGGGGGGAGGGGTTGCTGCTGGGGACAACAGTGGGTCAGAATGAAGACCATAAGAGCAGATGCAGAAAAATAACTGACTAACATTACTAACCTGTATTCCGTCCAGCAGCTTGGTCATGCACCAGAAGCTGTCTGCCTCAATGTTCCTCTGGGTGTCAAGAGGCAGGGAAGCTACGTCAAAATTCTCCACATCCTCCACTGTGGATGTAAACCCAAACGATCAGTGCACGGTCAGCGAAACACAACCCTACTTCCAGTTCACAAAGGCAGGGGTGTCACTCATTTCCCTGCGGGCCGTATTCGGTCTTCACCGAGGTCCTGGGGGCCCGCACTTAAAGATTATAATTTTTTATTGCCGTAAAAATGTGCACAAAAAAAAAGAGGAGTTTTGGCATTTTCGATGCTCCCTGACTGCCTAGCTTTCGTTTCGATGACTGTTATCTAGCTGGACAGAGTGAAGAGACTGTACAGTAGATGACTGTTAGGAAGCTATACAGAGTGAAGAGACTATAGATGACTGTTATCTATCTGGACAGAGTGAAGAGACTGTAAATGACTCTTATCTATCTGGACAGAGTGAAGAGACTATATATGACTCTTATCTATCTGGACAGAGTGAAGAGACTATATATGACTCTTATCTATCTGGACAGAGTGAAGAGACTGTAAATGACTCTTATCTATCTGGACAGAGTGAAGAGACTATAGATGACTGTTAGGAAGCTGGACAGAGTGAAGAGACTGTAAATGTAGCGCCATTATCATTTCTACAGTTTCCATTTGGTTTTAGTCATTTCAATGTCGATTGAGACCGTTTTCCCGGGAGGGATACAAAGAAAAAGTATTACTCAAACCCAATTAAATTCGCCCCACGGGTGGTTTGATAAAAAAATAGATATATTTGAGTTTGACATGTGCACTAAGGGAAGCCGACTGGTTTGTAATGCTGACAAATATCCAGACAGGAAAAATGTATGCTTTAATCCTTCTGTATGTAATATAAAACAAGATAATTGGACACCCTGTCAGAGGATTCAGAGGTCATTTTCCTTTCATATGGACAAGCCTCATCTGGTTGGACAGAAATCTATGACACCCACCAGAGGAGGCTCTTGGGAAGAGCTATAAGAGGACAGGCACATTGTAATGGCTGGAATGGAATAAATGACACATGGTTTCTATAGGTTTGATGTGTTTGATACCATTCAATTTATTCCATGCCAGCCATTACACTGAGCCCGTCCTCCTCTACAGGTATAGGATCTTAATTTGATTGCTTTTGTTGCTGAGAATTGTTTACTGCACAGGAGGAAATACAAACTTGTAGTGTATTCGTGGGTTAAAATGGCTTCTAAAGTTTGTAATTTCCACTTTAAAATGTCAGACTTGATTTGCCCTAACAAAAAATGTATCAAACCCTACAAAAAAATCCTTATCCTCCAGCCAAACCTACCAACAAATTCGGAGAGGAAGACAACAAAGAATGGAGTGACCAAGTCATTGATTCCCTGGACATAGCCGCTGGCTGGATGGCGGATAGCCCAGATGAAGAGGATCCTCTCAAACACCTGATTGAACACATGAAGGCACAGACAGGACAGGATTCAATCCAAAGTGAAATGTCATGTCTATTACGTTGTAACAAAACTTCTCTCCAGAATATCAAAAAGTGGAATTGGCAGACTGTCCATCCAAGCCAGGCAACTAGTATGAAGACCTGAGAGAGAGAAGCTCACCTCTTGCACAGTGGGCTGCTGGAAAAGTGGAATTAGTGGATTTGTCCTTGGAATATCGATGTGGATCTGTGGAAACAAAGCACGGGCTACTTAAACACTGACTCACTACAGTAGACAGGGCTACTTAAACACTGACTCACTACAGTAGACAGGGCTACTTAAACACTGACTCACTACAGTAGACAGGGATACTTAAACACTGACTCACTACAGTAGACAGGGATACTTAAACACTGACTCACTACAGTAGACAGGGCTACTTAAACACTGACTCACTACAGTAGACAGGGATACTTAAACACTGACTCACTACAGTAGACAGGGATACTTAAACACTGACTCACTACAGTAGACAGGGATACTTAAACACTGACTCACTACAGTAGACAGGGATACTTAAACACTGACTCACTACAGTAGACAGGGATACTTAAACACTGACTCACTACAGTAGACAGGGATACTTAAACACTGACTCACTACAGTAGACAGGGATACTTAAACACTGACTCACTACAGTAGGCATATTCTACTTAAACACTGACTCACTACAGTAGACAGGGCTACTTAAACACTGACTCACTACAGTAGACAGGGATACTTAAACACTGACTCACTACAGTAGACAGGGCTACTTAAACACTGACTCACTACAGTAGACAGGGCTACTTAAACACTGACTCACTACAGTAGACAGGGCTACTTAAACACTGACTCACTACAGTAGACAGGGCTACTTAAACACTGACTCACTACAGTAGACAGGGATACTTAAACACTGACTCACTACAGTAGACAGGGATACTTAAACACTGACTCACTACAGTAGACAGGGCTACTTAAACACTGACTCACTACAGTAGACAGGGCTACTTAAACACTGACTCACTACAGTAGACAGGGCTACTTAAACACTGACTCACTACAGTAGACAGGGATACTTAAACACTGACTCACTACAGTAGACAGGGATACTTAAACACTGACTCACTACAGTAGACAGGGATACTTAAACACTGACTCACTACAGTAGGAATATTCTACTTAAACACTGACTCACTACAGTAGACAGGGATACTTAAACACTGACTCACTACAGTAGGCATATTCTACTTAAACACTGACTCACTACAGTAGACAGGGCTACTTAAACACTGACTCACTACAGTAGACAGGGATACTTAAACACTGACTCACTACAGTAGACAGGGCTACTTAAACACTGACTCACTACAGTAGGATTATTCTACTTAAACACTGACTCACTACAGTAGGATTAATCTACTTAAACACTGACTCACTACAGTAGGCATATTCTACTTAAACACTGACTCACTACAGTAGACAGGGATACTTAAACACTGACTCTCTACAGTAGACATATTCAACTTAAACACTGACTCACTACAGTAGGCAGGGCTACTTAAACACTGACTCACTACAGAAGGCAGGGCTACTTAAACACTGACTCACTACAGTAGGATTATTCTACTTAAACACTGACTCACTACAGTAGGCATATTCTACTTAAACACTGACTCACTACAGTAGGCATATTTTACTTAAACACTGACTCACTACAGTAGACAGGGATACTTAAACACTGACTCACTTCAGTAGGCAGGGCTACTTAAACACTGACTCACTACAGTAGGCAGGGATACTTAAACACTGACTCACTACAGTAGGCAGGGATACTTAAACACTGACTCACTACAGTAGGATTATTCTACTTAAACACTGACTCACTACAGTAGGATTATTCTACTTAAACACTGACTCACTACAGTAGGCATATTCTACTTAAACACTGACTCACTACAGTAGGCATATTTTACTTAAACACTGACTCACTACAGTAGACATATTTTACTTAAACACTGACTCACTACAGTAGACAGGGATACTTAAACACTGACTCACTTCAGTAGGCAGGGCTACTTAAACACTGACTCACTACAGAAGGCAGGGCTACTTAAACACTGACTCACTACAGTAGGCATATCCTACTTAAACACTGACTCACTACAGTAGACATATTTTACTTAAACACTGACTCACTACAGTAGGCATATTCTACTTAAACACTGACTCACTACAGTAGGTAGGGATACTTAAACACTGACTCACGACAGTAGACAGGGCTACTTAAACAAGGACTCACTACAGTAGATATATCCTACTTAAACACTGACTCACTACAGTAGGTAGGGATACTTAAACACTGACTCACTACAGTAGGCATATCCTACTTAAACACTGACTCACTACAGTAGGCATATCCTACTTAAACACTGACTCACTACAGTAGGCATATCCTACTTAAACACTGACTCACCAGAGTGGGTAGCATTGGTTGTTAGGATTTAGTGCTTTGGTGACTCATGTATTACCTGTCTATATGTGTCTTTGTAAGTTTCGTCTGTCCTGGAGTGGTAATACTGTTCAATGAAGCCAAAGTACTCGTCTCTCTTCCTCTTCAGCACCAGGTCTCTGCGCTCCATGTTGGCTGGGAGGTAACCCTGCCATGACAGAGAGGACGACAATGAAAGAGAAGAAAAGAGGATATTCTCTTGAAGATGTGAACAGTACCGGAACAGGGTAGAAGAGTGATACGAGTCAAGGGTCAATACTACAGTCAAGATTATGTAGATCATATCACAACAAATACCCAATGTGTGTGTAGTTGTCATATATACTACACTTAGTGTACAAAACATTAAGAACACCTGCTCTTTCCATGACACAGACTGACCAGGTGAAAGCTTTGATCGTTTATTGATGTCTCTTGTTAAATCCACTTCAATCGGTGTAGATGAAAAGGAGGAGACGGGTTAAAGAAGGGTTTATAAGACTTGAGACATGGATTGTGTCTGTGTGCCATTCAGAGGGTGAGTGGGCAAAACAAAAGGTTTAACTGCCTTTGGGTATGGTAGTAGGTGGCAGGTGCACCGGTTCCTGTCAAGAACTGCAACGCTGCTGGGTTTTTCACGCTCAACAGTTTCCCGTGTGTGTCAAAAATGGTCCACCCCTTAAGGGACATCCAGCCAACTTGACACAACTGTGGAGTCAACATGGGCCAGCATCCCTGTGGAATGCTTTCGACACATTGTAGAGTCCATGCCCTGACAAATTGAGACTGCTCTGAGGGCAAAAGGTGTGGGGGGGGGGGGGGGGGGGGGGTCAATCGTCATACTCCTTCTGTGTGATCTCCTGCCTAGTCAAAGGTCATCAATGTACTTATAAAGAGCGAGTCAAAGGTCATCATGGTACTTACAGAGAGGAGCCTCCATGTAATGGGCCTCACTTCTCGTGGAATACCTGACCAGCTGTGCTTCCGGAGCTCCTCTGTGGATCACAAGGACCAGGAGATAGAATGAGAATACAGTACATACATTCTAAACACAACATTGGCCTTGTATTAGTTATTTCAATCTATAAGGTGGAGTTTATTCTCACCAAGGTCAGTGTTAGGACAGGACAGAAGGTATTTGAATTTGTCCAATCGGCTCTTGTCTCGCACTGTCATGATTGGGGCCCCCGAGGAATTTTGGTCGGAGATTCTGGCGACTAACGGGATGATAGGACGAACTGGAAGAGACTGTTGCTTCTGCAGGGTGGAGCGCACTGTGGAGGAAGAGACCCAGAGTGGAGGATCATGGGACAAGTCGCAGAGAGCAGACTATCAACAATATCAGTTTTTAGTTGATAATGAGAAGTTTCTTTAATACATCCACATGGGATATGAACACTAAATGCAAAGACATGTTTCCTAAAATACACCCCACCCCTGACTTTAGTGTCCAGTGTCCACATTACCTGTATTGGTGTTGAGCAGGGCCTCACTGCTGGACTTAACCACCACTCTGCCATTGATCTGTCCACAGTCTGCGTCCTCCTCCTGCTGGAGACAGCCCTCTGCTGTCGGGGGAGCCAGCCGGTCTGCAGGCCCCGTGTCTGGCTCCCTGGTGGTGTCACTGGGTTGTTGTAAAGGAAGGGGAGGCACCTGGTGCAGGGTGGACGGGAGAGATGAGGGGTGAATGGGAGCTAACAAGTCCTCATCGTCCTCGTCATTAATGTCCCAGGCGTCGTTGGTGCTACGGGCAAATTCGTGGAAACTAGATGCTTTTTTAGACTTGAGATTGTTTCCCTTGGGAGTGTCTTTAGGAAACCTGCAGAGAGAAAAAGGGGGAGGAAAAAAAATGTAATCTACGTGTCACTGATACAGTGAAGATACCATTGAGTATCTACAGCACTCTCATGGTAAAGACAAGACGATGCATGGGACAACATACAATATAAAAAAGGAACAGCTGACCACATGGCATAAAAAAGGCCAACAAAACAAATAGCGTAAAAAAGAAAGACCAATGTGTTACGCTTCCAAACACACCGACGGCGTCGTTACGCACAGCAGTACGGAGCCTCATCTGGATGTTTCTACAACACCAGTTCCAACGTTCACCTCCTGCTACCCGTTTCTGTCAAGCCGTCTACAGCGGACAGTTTGACTGCACACCGAGTTCCATAAATCCATCGTGTGTGTGTGTGTGTGTGTGTGTGTGTCTGTGCGTGTGTGTGTGTGTGCGTGTGTGTGTGTATGTGTGTATGTGTGTGTGTGTGTGTGTGTGTGTGAGTGTGTGCGTGCGTGTGTGTGCGTGCGTGCGTGTGTGCGTGCACCACACCGAACGCGCACTGCAACTGCCTCTGCGACGCGCAATGCTGCAAGGCAAACGCAGCGTTTCATTGGAAATGAATGTAATTCTGGTGTACCAAACAAACAACAAAAAAAAAATGCAATGATGCTGTCGGTGTGTTTGGGAGCGTTGACGTGGCACAATCAAACCAACAGTGCCATTCTCATCCACACATGTTCAAGGGCTTTTGGCAATATAGACACGAACATCCACGATCTAAAGTAAGCATACAAATAGAAATATAAAAAAAATAAAAAATGCTGAATGAAGGGTGAAAAAGAATCCCTGCGGGCTGCATGCAGAGCACTTACGTGCGGTGTATTCTGGGGTCAAGGGGAGGATGCTGTGCTCCATAAACTGGCTGTATACTGTAGAGGAGAAAGAGCAGTGGCCTAGCAGCACTTCACTGGGGAGAACGTGGGCTCAATGAGGCCTCTTTTCATGTTTTCATTGACAATGTTGGCCATTATAGCGGACTCATTATGAATTTGCCAGGTTCATAAAGCATAGACTCCCCAGAGCAACCACTATGGGCAGACAGAGGACTTAATTTTTTCTTATCTCCCCCCTCTAAAATATGAACCTCTCCTCTTCGGGGTTTGGAAAATGGTACAGTAGGAGTACAGCTGTAACACATTATGTGACGTGAGGCGACAGCCTTACTGACACCCCATGGAGAGTATCCACTCACCACCGATCTGATGATGCTACAAGACCTGAGACCTGCAACACACAGTCCAACGGCCCCCCGTGTGTCTGTCTCCCTTTGTGTTTCTGACGTGAACCAAGCTCGGTTGGAGAAGAAATAGCCCTACTGTTGTAGATGACTAAATTAGTAAAGTTACTGGGTCTTTAAAACGACAATCAGCAGTTAAAACAAGAACAAAGCCTCACTGTGTCGGTTAGAAGATGAGGGATGGGGCTGGAGAAATGTACCCACTCTTAACTTCAAGGACTGACCATCCATTATATCAACATTATAGTTTTAACCATGAGGCAATACATTTTAATGCTATACAGTATAAGTTAAATATATATATATATATACGTAGCAACTGCAGATTGCCTCTTTAACACAATAATAGCTAATGTTGTAATAAAGTGGCTCATCAGCTGGGTCTTAGGAGGATATTGTAGGATATCGACATGATCTAGTAACCTTTTAGTAGACTATTCATTTGTACAATGGCAATAACCCTGTCTGGTTGGTATCTCATAACAGCTTATTACATAGCTTGTTCTGTCAGGGATTGGGAAAAATGTTACTTCCTGTTCTTGGCACTAGTGTTTGCATTGTGGCTACCACCAAAGACAACACCCAATCCTTAGAGACCACTCACATTACCTTGGCACCTGCCTCCAGAGATGAGACACATTGTGTCCATTTCTGTCAATTTTCCCAGCCATAAAGAGGTTCCACAAGAAAGGCCATAATGCCAATCTATTTGGTAATACTGTATTGGGGACGTTTCTGAAGTATTTTCTCAGTCTTTCCTGCTTATCCTAGATGTCAACGTTCACCCATTACAGACCACCTGACATGTTGTGTGGACATATGGTAGCCAAGACAAAGGCATGAAGATTACCTCATGAGCTCCAATGTGCAACAAAGACCACCACTTCCGTATTGCCTAAAGGGAAGGTTTATGTTTATTGTCACGAGTCTTGTCCTGGAGGCAGAACTGAGCGATTCCCCCATAGAACAGCTGCAAAGTCAAAATTGGCTATACTGTAAAAATGTATGAAAACAAGAAAATAGCTTTTTAGACTTAATTTAAGGTTAGGGTTAGTTATTAGGTTTAGCAGTGTGGCTAGGTTTAAAATACGATTGTATGACTTTGTGGCTGTGCCAGCGAGTGACCACTCTGCACAGTGGCCCCCAGAACAAGATTCATGGCGAAAAATGATAACCTGCGCATAACGGCTTCATAAACTAGCTATCTATCAAACAAGGTTAAGCATGTGTTTTTATTAACATTTAATGACACTGTAATTACGCAAAACCAACGCTACTATGCCCACTAAAATACAGAGTTAACTCGTTATCAGAATACACATTTATAATCTTAAAAATCACGAACGATTATTCATCATTAACGAGAGGGAGAACTGAAACATACCTTCCTGGAACCTTCGCGTTTTTCCTCCAGAAATGAATTATGTTGTCGGTGGCCATGCTCGGTTAATGCAAATCCCCTCAGTCTAACACGGCGCGCAGTTCTACAAATGTACAACGCATTGGAGGAGATATTAGCGTTTCAGATTCGATATACTAAACCGGCTTGTCTTTGCAGCAACCAACAATAAAAGTTTTGACGTGTGTCAATAATGTCCTTTTGTGGCAATTGCCGATACCGTATAATACAGAACGGTGGAGGTCGCCATCTTGGAGTACATTAACATGGACGTGTGATTGGCGGACGGGTTTAACAGGTGCATAGACACTTACCAATAGGAATACTATAGCGAAAGGAAGTCAACCTTCTCTGAACACGCGTCTTCCATCATGTTATAATTAAGTAATAAGGCCCGAGGAGGTGTGGTATATGGCCAGTATACCACGGCTAAGGGATGTTCTTTGTCACAATGCAACTCTTGAGTGCCTGCATACAGCCCTTAGCTGTGGTACATTAGCCATATACCACAAACCCCCGAGGTACCATATTGCTATTATAAACTGGTTACCAACTTAATTAGAAAAGTAACAATAAATGTTTTGGCATACCCCTGGTATACCACAGCTTTCAGCCAATCAGCATTCAGGTCCTCGAACCACCCAGTTTTTAAATTATATTATAAACTGGGTGGTTTGAGCCCTGAATGCTGATTGGCGGGCAGTATATCAGTATATCAGACCGTATACCACGGGTATGACAAAACATGTATTTTTACTGCTCTAATTACATTGGTAGCCAGTTTATAATAGCAATAAGGCGCCTCGGGGGTTTATAGTACATGGCCAATATACCACGGCTAAGATCCAGGCACTCTGAGTTGCGTCGCGCGTAAGAACAGCCCTTAGCCGTGGTATATTGGCCAATATACCACGCCTCCTCGGGCCTTATTGCTTAAACATGCAACAGTTTAGATAAAGGGGGAAACAAACATTTGGCTTTGTTATTATTACTGTATAATAATATTAAACGAGCTAGCCTACTGAGGCCTACCCTCGGCCAGTTATCACCAATGCATTTTTTTGACAACGTCATGTTTGAATCCGTCCATAGGGCTACCATCCATTCATACTGTACACAGGGATTATAACCTGTAAAGAGTTTTATTATAGGCTAATGACTCTACGATCTGCTAGGCCCACTGTGTAGGTGAAGATCAGATATAGCTCACACGGAAGTGATTACATCATACATTGCCACATTCTGCTGAAGTCTAAAAAGGTTTATCAGATTTGTTTTTGGTCAGATTTGGTAAATTAGATTGTGAAATTGATAGAAATACAAGGCTATTGCTTCTAGTTATATCACTAATAAGATTATACTTTATGCTAAATGGTTATTACTTTGTAAGGGACGGTGTTATTTTTCCAAACAGAAACAAAACAGCATCAGTCTTGCCCCTAGAATTTGTTTCAGCAGTGGGGGGCAAGGGTAAAAACCCCCCACAGATGTTATGCCTTTTTAGCTGTGCCAGCTACGGTGGGGTAGGGGGGTGCATTGTTACTAGTGATAGCGCAATGACATGCTAGCTGTCATTGAGCCAACGACTATCCATTTAAAAGTGTGTCTTGGCACAAATATATACAGTGCCAGTCAAAAGTTTGGACACACCAACTCATTCCAGGGTTTTTCTTTGTTTTTTTAAACTTTTTTTCTACATTCTAGAATAACAGTGAAGACATCAAAAATATGACACATATGGAATCATGTAGTAAACAATATATTTTATATTTGAGATTCTTCAAAGTAGCCACCCTTTGCCTTGATGACAGCTTCACACACTCTTGGCATTCTCTCAACCAGCTTTACCTGGAATGCTTTTCCAACAGTCTTTAAGAAGTTCTCACATGTACTGAGCACTTGTTGGCAGATTTTCCTTCGACTGCAGTCCTACACATCCCACACCATCTCAATTAGGTTGAGGTTGGGTGATTGAGGAGGCCACATCATCTGATGTAGCACTCCACTCTCCTTCTTGGTCATATAGCCCTTACACAGCCTGGAGGTGTGTTGGGTCATTGTCCTGTTGAAAACCAAATGATAGTCCCACTTTGTGCAAACCAGATGGAATGGTGTATCCCTGCAGAATACTGTGGAAGCCATGCTGGTTAAGTGTGCCTTGAATTCTAAATAAATCACAGACAGTGTCACCAGCTAAGCACCCCCACACCATCACACCTCCTCCTCCATGCTTCACGGTGGGAACCACACATGCAGAGATCATCCTTTCATCTACTCTGCGTCTCACGACGGTTGGAACCAAAAATCTCAAATTTGGACTCATCAGATCAAAGGACATATTTCCACCTGTCTAATGTCCATTGCTTGTCTTTCTTGGCCCAAGCAAGTCTCTTCTTCTTATGGTGTTGTTTAGTCATGTTTTCTTTGCAGCAATTTGACCACGAAGGCCTGATTCACGCAGTCTCCTCTGAACAGTCAATGTTGAGATGTGTCTGTTATTTGAACTCTGTGAAGAATTTATTTGGGCTGCAATTTCTGAGGCTGGTAGCTCTAATGAATTTATCCTCTGCAGCAGAGGTAGTTCTGGGTCTTCATTTCCTGTGGCGGTCCTTATGAGAGCCAGTTTCATCATCAGCGCTTGATGTTTTTGAAGAAACTTTCAGTTCTTGAGATTTTCCACATTGACTAACCTTTATGTCTTAAAGTAATGATGGACTATCATTTCTCTTTGCTTATTTGAGCTGTTCTTGCCGTAATATGGACTTGGTCTTATTCCAAATAGGACTATCTTCTGTATACCAACACTACCTTAACACAACACAACTGATTGGCTCAAACGCATTAAAAAGGAAAGAAATTCCACATACAAACTTTTAACAAGGCACACCTGTTATTTGAAATGTATTCCAGGTGACTACCTCGTGAAGCTGGTTGAGAGAATGCCAAGAGTGTGCAAAGCCGTCATCAAGGCAAAGGGTGTCTACTCTGAAGAATATAAAATCAAAAATATATTTTGATTTGTTTAACATTTGTTTTTTTTTAGTTAATATAGGATTCCATGTGTGTTATTTCATAGTTTTGATGTCTTCACTATTATTCTACAACATAGAAAATAGTAAAATGAAAAATAAATAAAATGGTGTCCAAACTTTTGACTAGTACTGTATTTTCTAAAAAAAATTACATGATATTATTCTACAGCAGTGGGCCTCCGCTGCTAAATGAATATAGGGGAAACACTGAGCATCAGTTGCATTGACTTTGATTATTACAAAGCAAAAAAACACTCATTTGTTGACCTTGTTCCCCATTTCCAGGTTCTGCATTGTGTTCTTATTACCACAAGAGGGCAGACATTTACTGATGCTAAGTAGCTGTGAGCTTTCTAGAAACCGGATGAACCACTCTATTTACTGTAAATTGTTGATATGCCAAATCGTTTGTAGATTATGTTTTGGCTTGGGTAGCTCAGTCGTCACACACTTCATTTTGTTTGCTCCGAGATCATAGCAGTGTAAGCCAGTGAAAGTAAATAGTGTGTAGATTAGTGTTACTCAGAGTTGTAGGCCATTGTTAATTCAATTTCCTTTAATACAGCATATTGTTTCTCAATGGCTTTCACAAAACATGTAAATTACAATGCTCTTTTATATTTAAATGTAGGGAAATGAGAATTGTGCATACATAAATAAGCTGGTCTTTCCACATCACCTTATATTTGAATGTCAGGTAGACTCCTCCGTCTGTTTGCTTAGGGAAATGTCAGGTAGACTCCTCTGTCTGGTTGCTTAGGGAAATCACTGCAATCTCCCTCTTCTTCCCTTTCTTCTGTTGACGGGCTTCAACTGGCAAAATGCAGGTAGACTGTTTTTACTACCTACTGTATTATGTTTTCTGTAATAACTGTTTATTTATCCGACACAGTGAGAAGAGTAGCGTAATGTGTTTGTTATGTGTGTTTTAGGGTAATTTATGTATCCTTCTCAGACTAACTTCGTTCTTGACTGTGCCTCTGCCCGACTCAGTAGCCTAGTCTCTATGTAAATCAACTGGGTAAACTTTTTGAAAACTTTCAGAAACTTTTTTTTTTCCTCTCTCAAACAGGTCTTGTGATCTCTTTCTCTCTTTTCTTTTGGCACGGGTTTTAACTTGATTAACAAAAACATGGTTGGGAAGAATGTCACAAGACATGACAATAAGTAACTCTGTTTTCTGAAATGAGAGACTGTTAATGGTGCCTGAGGTAGAATGAGGCTCCACACTAAGTCAGTTTGAACTGCAGTGGGATACAGGAATATGTGTTATAACGGTCTTGGGTGAATATGAGGACATATTACTCATGCTGCTTATTTTTTAAGGGCTGTGACATTTTACCATATTATGAGAACATATTTAGGCCTACATGTATAATATAGTATGAACAATCAGGCCTTTGTAAGCCTTTCAAAGTTCCATAAATGTCACAGAATCACAACCAAGATGTGTTCTTTCAAATTTTATTTTGCGGTTTAGAGACAAAATCTATACAGTACCAGCTGTGGCTAAATGGCACATTGTATTGTGTAGTTCAGCCAGGGTTGTGGACTTTGGACAAACCCTGGGACTTGGGATGGGATTTGTTTAAGTGGAGTGTTTGGTCTTCTATAAAGAGGTGCATTCTGTATATTTATTTTTTTTCTTTGAGGAGAGCTTTACAGCCCCCAGACATATTTGGGTTTGTGTGACCCCCTTGTTTTACTCTCGCGCTCCCCTCTGAAAGAAAAGCATTGAGACTTTTTCTTCGCGTGAATGTTTAAGTAGCAACAAAACCACTCCGACAGCATTCTTTCAGGAAATAGGAACGTTTTCTTCTTCTCTCCTGTTAGGCTACTACACTGCATGTTGTAAGCAATAGTTTACTGTAAAGAAAGAGTGAGGAAATCACTTTTTAACTCCTTTTTGCAGCTGAGGTAAGCTTTTTTATCAAAAGGTTACATTTTTTTTATTTTAATCTAGTTACAGACACATCATTCGGGTTAACATTTAATGCTAAACTTCAACAAGATTTACTATAAGTGTAATGTATTTTTTTGGGGCGAAGGGGGCACTGTCAGATGTTTTCAGGTTATTTTGTTGGTATGAGAAAGTGAAAGCTGTGTTTTTAATCAGAGAACTCACATTAGTGGCAGTGTTGGGTGTTGTGAACGGGACAGTTAAATGTTTACATTTGTTCATTTTTAGTCATTGAGCAGACGCTCTTATCCAGAGCCTTGTACAGTTAGTGCATTCATCTTTTAAGATAGCCGGGTGAGACAACCACAGATCACAGTCGTGGTGAGGACATTTCTCCTCAATAAAGAAGTTATAAGCAAAAAGTTAGTGCTAGTCGTAAAATACAAGTGCAGTTTCTTTGTTGTGTGGCATGGGGGAAAGTGCTGAGAATATGTCTTATTTAAGATACTGTTTATTGAAGAGGCAGGGTAACTTTGCGTGTCTTCTCATCAGGCGGTCGGTCGGTGATGCCGGGTCAGTGGTCTGATTTAGAGGTTATGGTGTCAGCTGTAACGCTACAGAGAGACTCAGCCAAGGTCATGGAGGTCTGTGAATTCCCAGAGAAAGGTAGGATCCTTGTGCTGATGTACTGTAAACATACCCAACAATAAGGATTGTAAGGTAATAGGTTTCTCCTGACAAAGAGCTGCAACCCCAAATGTTTAAACAAACAAACTCTTCAATATTACAGTATTGACCACTTCTTGTATGTGTGTGTGTCAAGTATAAGTATTCTTTCTGTGGGTCGAAATTAGTTGACTCATCTGTCCAATTTTCCCATTCTCTAACATTATTTATATAAGCCATTGCCTTCTATGTGTTTACAGTATGACACTGGTATAGGCTGGCAGGTAGCCTAGCAGTTAGGAGCATTGGGACAGTAATTGAAAGATCGCTGGTTTGAATCCCGTAGCCGACAAGGTGAAAAATCTGAGCAATGTCTTCGAGCAATGCACCTAACCCTAATTGCCCTGCATTAGAGCGTCTCCTAAATTACTTTTAAAATTGTTTTAAATGTACAAGATTTGACAGGACAGGATGACTATAAAGGACAGGATGACTCTAAAGGACAGGATTAATCTAAAGGACAGGATGACTCTAAAGGACAGGATGAATCTAAAGGACAGGATGACTATAGAGGACAGGATGACTCTAAAGGACAGGATGAATCTAAAGGACAGGATGACATTAAAGGACAGGATGATTATAGAGGACAGGATGACTAAAGAGGACAGGATGATTATAGAGGACAGGATGACTATAGAGGACAGGATGACTATAGAGGACAGGATGACTAAAGAAGACAGGATGACTATAGAGGTCAGGATGACTATAGAGGTCAGGATGACTATAGAGGACAGGATGACACTAAAGGACAGGATGACTATAGAGGACAGGATGACTATAGAGGACGGGATGACTATAGAGGACAGGATGATTATAGAGGACAGGATGACTATAGAGGACATGATGACTAAAGAGGACAGGATGATTATAGAGGTCAGGATGACTATAGAGGACAGGATGACACTAAAGGACAGGATGACTATAGAGGACAGGATGACTATAGAGGACAGGATGATTATAGAGGACAGGATGACTATAGAGGACAAGATGACAATAGAGGACAGGATCAAATCAAATCAAATCAAATTTTATTTGTCACATACACATGGTTAGCAGATGTTAATGCGAGTACAGCGAAATGCTTGTGCTTCTAGTTCCGACAATGCAGTAATAACCAACAAGTAGTCTAACTAACAATTCCAAAACTACTGTCTTGTACACAGTGAAAGGGGATAAAGAATATGTACATAAGGATATATGAATGAGTGATGGTACAGAGCAGCATAGGCAAGATACAGTAGATGGTATCGAGTACAGTATATACATATGAGATGAGTATGTAAACAAAGTGGCATAGTTAAAGTGGCTAGTGATACATGTATTACATAAGGATACAGTCGATGATATAGAGTACAGTATATACGTATGCATATGAGATGAATAATGTAGGGTAAGTAACATTATATAAGGTAGCATTGTTTAAAGTGGATAGTGATATATTTACATCATTTCCCATCAATTCCCATTATTAAAGTGGCTGGAGTTGAGTCAGTGTCAGTGTGTTGGCAGCAGCCACTCAATGTTAGTGGTGGCTGTTTAACAGTCTGATGGCCTTGAGATAGAAGCTGTTTTTCAGTCTCTCGGTCCCAGCTTTGATGCACCTGTACTGACCTCGCCTTCTGGATGATAGCGGGGTGAACAGGCAGTGGCTCGGGTGGTTGATGTCCTTGATGATCTTTATGGCCTTCCTGTGACATCGGGTGGTGTAGGTGTCCTGGAGGGCAGGTAGTTTGCCCCCGGTGATGCGTTGTGCAGACCTCACTACCCTCTGGAGAGCCTTACGGTTGAGGGCGGAGCAGTTGCCGTACCAGGCGGTGATACAGCCCGCCAGGATGCTCTCGATTGTGCATCTGTAGAAGTTTGTGAGTGCTTTTGGTGACAAGCCGAATTTCTTCAGCCTCCTGAGGTTGAAGAGGCGCTGCTACGCCTTCTTCACAATGCTGTCTGTGTGAGTGGACCAATTCAGTTTGTCTGTGATGTTTATGCCGAGGAACTTAAAACTTGCTACCCTCTCCACTACTGTTCCATCGATGTGGATAGGGGGGTGTTCCCTCTGCTGTTTCCTGCTGTTTCCTGTTTCCTGGATGACTAAAGAGGACAAGAGGACAGGATGACACTAAAGAACAGGATGACTATAGAGAACATAGAGGACAGGATGACTATAGAGGACAGGATGACACTAAAGGACAGGATGACTAAAGAAGACAGGATGACTATAGAGGACAGGATGACACTAAATGACAGGATGACTATAGAGGACAGGATGACACTAAAGGACAGGATGACTAAAGAGGACAGGATGACTAAAGAGGACAGGATGACATTAAAGGACAGAATGACTAAAGAGGACAGGATGACTAAAAAGGACAGGATGACACTAAAGAACAGGATGACTATAGAGGACAGGATGACACTAAAGGACAGGATGACTAAAGAGGACAGGATGACTAAAGAGGACAGAATGACTAAAGAGGACAGGATGACACTAAAGGACAGAATGACTATAGAGGACAGGATGACTATAGAGGACAGGATGACACTAAAGGACAGGATGACTAAAGAGGACAGGATGACTAAAGAGGACAGGATGACTATAGAGGACAGGATGACTATAGAGGACAGGATGACTAAAGAGGACAGGATGACTAAACAGGACAGGATGATTAAAGTGGACAGGATGACTATAGAGGACAGGATGACTAAAGAGGACAGGATGACTAAAGAGGACCGGATGACTAAAGAGGACAGGATGACATTAAAGGACAGGATGACTACTAAAGGACAGGATGACTAAAGAGGACAGGATGACGCTAAAGGACAGGATGACTAAAGAGGACAGGATGACTAAAGAGGACAGGATGACACTAAAGGACAGAATGACTAAAGAGGACATGATGACACTAAAGGACAGGATGACTATAGAGAAAATAGAGGACAGGATGACAATAGAGGACAGGATTAATCTAAAGGACAGGATGACATTAAAGGACAGGATGACTAAAGAGGACAGGATGACTATAGAGGACAGGATGACATTAAAGGACAGGATGACTAAAGAGGACAGGATTAATCTAAAGGACAGGATGACTAAAGAGGACAGGATGATTATAGAGGACAGGATGACTATAGAGGACAAGATGACAATAGAGGACAGGATCAAATCAAATCAAATCAAATTTTATTTGTCACATACACATGGTTAGCAGATGTTAATGCGAGTACAGCGAAATGCTTGTGCTTCTAGTTCCGACAATGCAGTAATAACCAACAAGTAGTCTAACTAACAATTCCAAAACTACTGTCTTGTACACAGTGAAAGGGGATAAAGAATATGTACATAAGGATATATGAATGAGTGATGGTACAGAGCAGCATAGGCAAGATACAGTAGATGGTATCGAGTACAGTATATACATATGAGATGAGTATGTAAACAAAGTGGCATAGTTAAAGTGGCTAGTGATACATGTATTACATAAGGATACAGTCGATGATATAGAGTACAGTATATACGTATGCATATGAGATGAATAATGTAGGGTAAGTAACATTATATAAGGTAGCATTGTTTAAAGTGGATAGTGATATATTTACATCATTTCCCATCAATTCCCATTATTAAAGTGGCTGGAGTTGAGTCAGTGTCAGTGTGTTGGCAGCAGCCACTCAATGTTAGTGGTGGCTGTTTAACAGTCTGATGGCCTTGAGATAGAAGCTGTTTTTCAGTCTCTCGGTCCCAGCTTTGATGCACCTGTACTGACCTCGCCTTCTGGATGATAGCGGGGTGAACAGGCAGTGGCTCGGGTGGTTGATGTCCTTGATGATCTTTATGGCCTTCCTGTGACATCGGGTGGTGTAGGTGTCCTGGAGGGCAGGTAGTTTGCCCCCGGTGATGCGTTGTGCAGACCTCACTACCCTCTGGAGAGCCTTACGGTTGAGGGCGGAGCAGTTGCCGTACCAGGCGGTGATACAGCCCGCCAGGATGCTCTCGATTGTGCATCTGTAGAAGTTTGTGAGTGCTTTTGGTGACAAGCCGAATTTCTTCAGCCTCCTGAGGTTGAAGAGGCGCTGCTACGCCTTCTTCACAATGCTGTCTGTGTGAGTGGACCAATTCAGTTTGTCTGTGATGTTTATGCCGAGGAACTTAAAACTTGCTACCCTCTCCACTACTGTTCCATCGATGTGGATAGGGGGGTGTTCCCTCTGCTGTTTCCTGCTGTTTCCTGTTTCCTGGATGACTAAAGAGGACAAGAGGACAGGATGACACTAAAGAACAGGATGACTATAGAGAACATAGAGGACAGGATGACTATAGAGGACAGGATGACACTAAAGGACAGGATGACTAAAGAAGACAGGATGACTATAGAGGACAGGATGACACTAAATGACAGGATGACTATAGAGGACAGGATGACACTAAAGGACAGGATGACTAAAGAGGACAGGATGACTAAAGAGGACAGGATGACATTAAAGGACAGAATGACTAAAGAGGACAGGATGACTAAAAAGGACAGGATGACACTAAAGAACAGGATGACTATAGAGGACAGGATGACACTAAAGGACAGGATGACTAAAGAGGACAGGATGACTAAAGAGGACAGAATGACTAAAGAGGACAGGATGACACTAAAGGACAGAATGACTATAGAGGACAGGATGACTATAGAGGACAGGATGACACTAAAGGACAGGATGACTAAAGAGGACAGGATGACTAAAGAGGACAGGATGACTATAGAGGACAGGATGACTATAGAGGACAGGATGACTAAAGAGGACAGGATGACTAAACAGGACAGGATGATTAAAGTGGACAGGATGACTATAGAGGACAGGATGACTAAAGAGGACAGGATGACTAAAGAGGACCGGATGACTAAAGAGGACAGGATGACATTAAAGGACAGGATGACTACTAAAGGACAGGATGACTAAAGAGGACAGGATGACGCTAAAGGACAGGATGACTAAAGAGGACAGGATGACTAAAGAGGACAGGATGACACTAAAGGACAGAATGACTAAAGAGGACATGATGACACTAAAGGACAGGATGACTATAGAGAAAATAGAGGACAGGATGACAATAGAGGACAGGATTAATCTAAAGGACAGGATGACATTAAAGGACAGGATGACTAAAGAGGACAGGATGACTATAGAGGACAGGATGACATTAAAGGACAGGATGACTAAAGAGGACAGGATTAATCTAAAGGACAGGATGACTAAAGAGGACAGGATGACTAAAGAGGACAGGATGACTATAGAGGACAGGATGACTATAGAGGACAGGATGATTAAAGAGGACAGGATGACTAAAGAGGACAGGATGACTAAAGGGGACAGGATGACACTAAAGGACAGGATGACTATAGAGGACAGGATGACTAAAGAGGACAGGATGACACTAAAGGACAGGATGACTATAGAGGACAGGATGACACTAAAGGACAGGATGACTAAAGAGGACAGGATGACTAAAGAGGACAGGATGACTATAGAGGACAGGATGACTATAGAGGACAGGATGACACTAAAGGACAGGATGACTATAGAGGACAGGATGACTAAAGAGGACAGAATGACACTAAAGGACAGGATGACACTAAAGGACAGGATGACACTAAAGGACAGGATGACTAAAGAGGACAGGATGACTAAAGAGGACAGGATGACTATAGAGGACAGGATGACTATAGAGGACAGGATGACTAAAGAGGACAGGATGACTAAAGAGGACAGGATGACTAAAGAGGACAGGATGACTAAAGAGGACAGGATGACTAAAGAGGACAGGATGACTATAGAGGACAGGAAGACTAT